>NC_140973.1:16030244-16040244 GCF_056783735.1 Eptatretus burgeri
TTCAGGTTTGATGACGTAGAAAGGGGGAGTAAGCCTGCACTTTCTTCCCAGAACGAACAATGTATATTTTTTATGTTTTTTTCTCTTCTTCCAATTCTGTCTTTTAAGGCTTTCAGGTTTGATGACGTAGAAAGGGGGAGTAAGCCTGCACTTTCTTCCCAGAACGAACAATGTATATTTTTTTCTCTTCTTCCAATTCTGTCTTTTAAAGCTTTCAGGTTTGATGACGTAGAAAGAGGTAGTAAGAATTTTCTTGATAGGTTTAGATCCCAAAGAGTGGTAGCATTTCAAGTCTTCAAAATAAACCCAACTTTCCAAGTCTCCAAGGTATAACCACATTCCTGTTGAGTTTCCAAGATATGTATCACATTGTGAGTTATCAAGCCAGAACCCACATTTCAAGTCTCCAAAAATATAACCATCTATCCAAGACTCCAAGGTAGAATCACAATTTCCAGAAATATAGTGGGTTTCAGTGATAGATCTCACATAGTATAACTGTGGATCATCAAGGAAATCTCCATTTTTCCAATTTTGATGGGTTTCGGTGATAGATCTCACATAGTATAACTGTGGATCATCAAGGAAATCTCCATTTTTCCAATTTTTATGGGTTTCAGTGATAGATCTCACATAGTATAACTGTGGATCATCAAGGAAAACTCCATTTTTCAAAATGTCTGAAAATTGTGAGTCTCCAAGGTAAAACTTGTATTCTGGCTCATCAAGGTATAACTTGTTCAGGAGGTATTGTCTTGATAACTCACAATGAGTACTATTGTTGCAAAACTCTTTTTCAGGACTTTGCTGGTCTCCAAGGTATAACTCTTTGGTTGGATCATCAAGGACGAACTCGTTCTGTGGGTCTTGGTCGCTCATAAGGTCTTCAACCAAGTCAACAATTTCGCTCCAAGTTGTAGCAAAAGCAGTATTTTCATTTTGTATTTCAGATACAATTTCCTATGAGAGAAAATAATAATGTATTAATTAAGTTATTTAATTATTAAATGAGTATGCTTCAATCAAAGTTTGAAAATAGGAAAATAAAAATCTTACCTCAATGGATAAGAGGTTTGAATCCAGTTCATCAACTTGAAGGTTTAGTTCCATACAAGTCAGAGAGTTCCAAGGAACCCCAAAGTCATCCCACTCAAGGTCTTGGTCGCTCATAAGGTCTTCAACCAAGCCAACAATTTCCCCCCAAGTTGTAGCAAAAGCAGTATTTTCATTTTGTATTTCAGATACAATTTCCTGTGAGAGAAAATAATAATGTATTAATTAAGTTATTTAATTATTAAACGAGTCG
This sequence comes from Eptatretus burgeri, assembly GCF_056783735.1. Taxonomy (NCBI): domain Eukaryota; kingdom Metazoa; phylum Chordata; class Myxini; order Myxiniformes; family Myxinidae; genus Eptatretus; species Eptatretus burgeri. The sequence continues at coordinate 16,031,551 of NC_140973.1, forward strand.
ATGTTTAAAAGGAACTAAAAATAGGAAAATAAAAATCTTACCTCAACAGATAAGAGGTTTGAATCCAGTTCATCAACTTGAAGGTTTAGTTCCATACAAGTCTGAGAGTTCCAGGCAAGCACACAGCACACCATTGCCAGCAAAAAAATGTTTAAAATGGAGCCTGGGCATGAGGCTTTTATAGGGAAAGACTGTTGGGTGTGGTTTCCTGTGGAAATTCCCTGGTGGAATTTCATAACATGCTGGAAACCATTTCATAACATGGAAACCATAGAAACTGAAATATGCTGGAATTTTCTAGTGATTTCTTTGTGAGTCAGAGATGAACTGGAAATGATGTAAGAGTAGGTGGGCGGGGCTTAAAAAAAGTGGGCGTGGCTTAGAAAAAAACCTCATGAAAAGTGGGCGGAGCTTAGCAAAGTGGGCGGGGCTTAGAAAAAGTGGGCGTGGCTTAAAAAATTCCTCACGAAAAGTGGGTGGAGCTTAGCAAAAGTGGGCGGGGCTTAAAGAAAAGTGGGCGGGGCTTATTGAATACCTTGTGAAAAGTGGGCGGAGCTTAGCAAAAGTGGGCGGGGCTTAAAGAGAAGTGGGCGGGGCTTAAAGAAAAGTGGGCGGGGCTTAACAAAAAAATAACCTGTGGCTCAGGAGGTGGTCAAACAAGAGCATTAAGAGAAGTTTATCATTTTGTAATGGCACAAATGGGGTATCTTAAAAAATATAAAGATTCAAATGTTTTGTTTGTCAATATTTTAGATGGGGATTATTGTGCAAAGAAAATTAAACTATTGAAGGAATTTGAGAATGAACAAATCTTTATAGGTTCAATGAGTGAGCTGTTCAACCCCCAGGTGTTCAATTCAATGAGGTTCAACCTCCAGGTTAAAAGGGGAGACAAATAAATATACCTTGGGATAAAAAGGGGGTTTATTTTTTGGGAAAAAAAAAGGGAATCGCTGAAAATCCCCCATTCATTTACATGGGGAAAAGTGAGCCAGAATCAGTATATTCACCCTACTTATATACATATATATATATATGTATGTATATATGTATATATATATATATATATATATATATATATATGTATGTATATATATATATATATATATATACATATATACATACATACATATATATATATATATATACATATATACATACATATATATATATATACATATATACATACATATATATATATATATATATACATATATATTTATTATGATATATATATGTATATATACAGACATATATATATACATATATACATATACATACATATATATATATATATATATACATATATATACATATATACATATACATATATATATATACATATATATACATATATACATATACATATATATATATATATACATATATACATATACATATATATATATATACATATATATATATATATATATATATATATATATATATATATATATATATATATATATATATATATATATATATATATATCATTGTGACGTGTATCACTCAATTGTGACGAATCACTTTTAAAATTCTCGTATCCAGATCCGGATCCTGATCTTCACCAAAATCGAACCAATTCGTCCTTGTCACACACCTAATCTGTCCACCAAGTTTCGTCCAAATCCGTCCACAACTTTTTGAGATATCTTGCTAACAGCCAGAGGTGGAAACAACCTCTGCCTCCCTTCGGTGGTGGAGGTTAAGAGCATCGACAAAGATGTTTCTTTTGACCCTTTCTTGGAACATCAATGAATTCCAACGTCCTTTTCCCGGAACAAAAAAGTGTTTTGGTACACGTAAAAGTACTTTGTTTACGGTAATTGTGTTCTTCGGTCGAGTCGGGTTTAAATGTTTGTGAGTGTCGTCAAATGCTGTCGTCAGATTGGCGTGGTAATTAAAGTGACGTCATCCACAATTGCGTAATTAACTATTTGTCATATCCAACAAAGATAATCTGGATTCGGAATGTATCAGGCCACCAATGGAAAGGTTGAATAAAATTTTTTTTAACATAACATAGTAAAATGTCTGGTGTTGGCTTGATGGCTAGGGTAGGGGGCTTGGGATCCTAGGATCCTGAGTTCAAATCCCACTTTGCTGTTGAATTAATACCAGGTGGGGTTGACTCTGCCTGTCATCCTTCTGAGGTCGGCAAAATGAGTCAGCTTGCTGGTATCCCGTGTCGGAGTGGTGACCTGTCCAGGATTGTGTTCAATTGCCCATGACACTGCATAGGCAGCACCAATGCTCTGTACAGAGTATGGTCCCAATGCATGGAAGGGATGGATAGCAAAAGGTTGTTCCTTTACTTGCAGTAGAAAGTTTTTGCAGCGACTAATGCTCAAACCAACGGTGTTGCAACCAAGCGGACTGGTCTGTCATCTCCTGAACCACAATGAAGTATTGTCTCCCTTGTGGGCCAGTCAACATGCATAATATCTCGTGCTATTGGAAACCATGGAGGCCAATGCTCTCAAAATCATTGGGATTACTCATCAAGAGCCTGTTGCACAGGGCTTATGCTATTTTCACCAGTGGTCTTTCAACAAGACTGGTTGGGGGTCTTTTAATTTTCTACTTTGCTCCCTCTGCCCTTTTGCTTATTCACCAATCCCTAATTTTACCAGGGTGAACAAATTCATCCAGTTTTCCCCTCATTGTCAACCTATCAAAGTTTGGATCTCCTATTCATTTCCATTCCTTTGTCCATCTAATTTACTGCCCATGGAATCAACTCCCTGTGTTTGTCCGATTATGTTTCTCCTGCCGCTGCCGCAAGTTTGTAGGTCACTGCCATCGCATGCCATCTTCTTTTTCCATTCGTGATATTTTTTTATTTCCTATAAGCCCCATAAACTACACACCTCACCCTTTCTAACAACTAGTGTTACTTTGGAGCTCCCTGGCCTCTAAATTTGTTTTGACCTGACCACATCTCCAAGGGATGCTCTGGAATATTTCAGAGAGCAAAGGCCTTCTTTGGCCACTCGCACTCTCAATGAAAAGCATACGAAGTATTAATTTCAAGAGCAAGGGATTATGGCTCTACACTACAGGCCAGATTCCTTTTCATTTTGAAGATACTGTTGTTGAATCCAAGGTGTTGAAAGTAATTGTTACATTTTGGTGGGAAGATAAAGCAGAGAGATTCCTCTTGCCAACACAGACAAGTTAGTGGCCTCTATTGCTTCACATCTGGCATTGCTGTACCTACCCCTTCCCCAAATCGGTGGCTTACTTTGGAGGATGCCCAGTCAGGGCTGGCCCAGTTCTGTATTAATTAATTATATTTGCCTGTTATTTAATTTAACGAAAGCTCCATCTTGATTGGTTTTGTGTCTAGTCTTTCTTAAGGACACAACATTGCCGGTTTAGTTAGAATTTAACCTTACAAATTACACAAAATCTTTTTCACTGTCTTGTACATGCACAATTAGACAAAATAAACTTCTTTAACACGTCTAAAACAATACATCTAAATGGAAGGTTTTTACTATATAGCTTCGCAAACGGAAATATAAAAATTTAACTTTTCCCTGTGGTCAGACTCATAGAAAACAAGAAGGGCACTGCTGATTTGTTTACGCTTCGTATCCCACCGATAGGCCGGATCTGGATTCGGACCTGAACCAAAATCGAATCGGCTTGTTCTTGTCATCTAACCAACTCATCCACCAAGTTTTGTTCGAATCCGTCAAAAACTTTTTGAGATATCCTGCTATATGCTGTTTTAGCGGAATCACTCAAAGGCGACGAATCACTTAAAAATTCTCGGATCCAGATTCAGACCTTCACCAAAATATAATATTTCAGTCCGTGTCATAAACACAAGCTCTCCACCAAATTTCGTCTGAATACCTTCCACCAAATTCCATCCACAACTTTTTGAGATATCCTGTTCACAAACAAATGAAATTGCTCGTTGAGCAAGGAATTGCCAGAATAACTTTGTCATATCTCCATGATCTCTGAAAAAACAAAAACCTGGAAATCAATTTGGTTCTTAAAGTCGATAGTGCTACTGTTTAATGAGTTATAGCACTTAGTTTGGTCATGATCATAACTTGGAAGTCAATCGGACTTGAAATGGCGTTTTTATCACAATTTGAAAGTTTTGACCCGACCCCCCTGACATTCGACCCCCGACCGCTAAGAAGGGTGTTGGTGTGACACCCCCAATGAGACATATGGTTGGATGTAGTATTGGAAGATGAACATTTTGGATTTGGTTTGAAGTCGGTACGACCATTAGAGCGGACGTTATTGTGAAAATTAGAATTTCGGTTTTTCGGTGACCTTGACCTTGACCTTTGACCTAGATTCACCAAAAACGACAAGTGTCTAAGTTGGACCATGGCTGACGTCTGTACCCAGTTTGGCCATGATCGCTGAAACGGTGTGGCTGCTGCAGGGTAAACAAACACACAAACAAACAGACACACACACAGAATGACATACACAACCGACCAACATAATTGCCGAAATCTGAAGGATTCCGGCAATTAACAAGCAAACAGACAGACAGAATAACGCACGCCACCAACCAATATACTTGAAAAAAATCGATTTTAGCAAGGAACAAACAAACAGACAAACAGACATGGATGAAAACATAACCTCCTTCCACCTTCGGTGGTGGAGGTAGAAAAAAGAAAATTAAAGCATGCCCACAAAAACAACAATTCATCAAAGTTGATTACACTTGTTCACCTTTTTTCAATTTCAAAGAAGGAAATAATAGTGGAGCTTGGGGAAGGTTTTTATAAAAGGTTTATTGGGGGAGAAAATTGTTCCCTTAAACATCCCACTTGGTGCACTCAGTTTTGCTCATCAGTATCCATCCCTTTTAAAATGTTTTGTTGGGGATTCATCTCTGCTCATCACACTTTTGTACCATTTAATGGTCGCTTATTGTGAGAATCAAGAGATTTTGTGATGTTTTGCTCCAATTACTGTATTTTCCAATGGATTAACATGTCTCTAAAAATGAAATGTGGGTAGAAGGATACTTTTGAATGTATACATACTTAACGATGTCAATCATTATCTGTTTAGGTATGTCATTATGTTCAGGCCTTTCAGAGAGTGCATCTTTAAAGTCGATAGTGGTACTGTTAAATTAGTTATAGCACTTCGTTTGGTCATGATCATAACTTAGAAGTCAATCGGACTTGAAATGGCGTTTTTATCACAATTTGAAAGTTTTGACCCGACCCCCCTGACATTCGACCCCCGACCGCTAAGAAGGGTGTTGGTGTGACACCCCCAATGAGACATATGGTTGGATGCAGTATTGGAAGATTTACATTTTGGATTTGGTTTGAAGTCGGTATGACCATTTTAGTGGACGTTATTGTGAAAATAAGAATTTCGGTTTTTCGGTGACCTTGACCTTGACCTTTGACCGAGATTCACCAAAAATGACAAGTGTCTAAGTTGGCCATGGCCGACGTTTGTACCCAGTTTGGTCATGATCGCTGAAACGGTGTGGCTGCTACAAGTTAAACAAACACACAAACAAACAGACAGACAGACACACAGAATGACACACACAACCGACCAACATAATTGCCGAAATCCGAAGGATTCTGGCAATTAACAAACAGCGGTGAAAATATAACCTCCGTCCACCCTCGGTGGGCTCTCATTCATTCTCTCTCTCTCTCTCTCTCTCTCTCTCTCTCTCTCTCTCTCTCTCTCTCTCTCTCTCTCTCTCTCTCTCTCTCTCTTTCTCTTTCTCTTTCTCTTTCTCTCTCTCTCTCTCTCTCTCTCTCTCTCTCTCTCTCTCTCTCTCTCTCTCTCTCTCTCTCTCTCTCTCTCTCTGTCTCTCTCTCTCTCTCTCTCTCTCTCTCTCTCTCTCTCTCTCTCTCTCTCTCTCTCTCTCTCTCTCTCTCTCTCTCTCTCTCTCTCTCTCTCTCTCTCTCTCTCTCATTCTCTAGATCTCTCCTTCTTTTCAATCACATGTTTCATGGTCGAGTCAGGTTTAAATGTCCGTGAGTGTCGTCTTGGGGCTTGAAGATCACCATCACCCCAAGCCCATGTCTTTCCAAATTTCCAGCTCTTCCTTCCTGAGAGTTTGCTTCTGTATCCATCTTGTCCACCCCATGTGTCCTCCCCTACCACTCATTCCTCCTCATTTGTCCAAGTCTCCCTCTATTTTATCCTTCAACCCTGCTGTTAGTGATTCTTCCATATTATTGTTCATTTTGTTGTGTTGCGTCCTGATCTGTTCAGTGTTCTTGCCCTTCCACGAGCCTCAACTTTGTATCCCTAAAAAAACCTGTTTCAAAATCTCAGTGATAAGAGTATCTCAACAGAGGCAAAAAATAAAAAGTTAATGAAGAATGTAAAATTTAATAATCAAATAAAGCTATTGGCTCAAATATATTGATTTGGTTTATCTTGGAATATTGACACCTGGAGTAAAGAAATGTGGCTGATAAGTCAGTGTTAATGTAGATACACTTTTAAAAAAAAACACTCCTGATTCCTTTTGTATTAACTTTTCTAGCTGCGTTCAAGTGCCATCATATTGAGCATGTGTATTGTAATATTCCCTGGGCCTCTCAATATGGGACTTTCAAAATGACGTATGAATGGCAAATTAGGCTTTTTGCATATACGTTGTGTGTGTGTTTATACCCATTTAATTCAAACAATGTTTTAAACATAATTTTCAGCATTTAGATAAAGGAGGGACAATTTCAAAATGGTTAACCATAATTGTTGTGTTCCTGGATGAAAATCGGACTCACGAGAATATCGGATGAACGAGAAATATACATGAAAGAGAGGAGTTGGGTTCGTACCATGTGCTGTTGATTCAATTTGCTAACGGTGACAATGGATATGACACACACACACACACACACACACACACACACACACACACACACACACACACACACACACACACACACACACACACACACACACACACACACACACACACACACACACACACACACACACAAAGAATGCTTTGCCTTTCACCAATAGATGCAAAAATCAAGTATTTCTCTTATGGTTTTGGAACCAAACAAATATATATATATATATATATATATATATATATATATATATATATATATATATATATATATATATATATTCCTGAGCAGTTATTCTGATGGTCAAATATGGCTGTGGATAATTTATGAAACACACCTCTTTCCATCGATGTTCGACACCCACCTCTTTCACCGACCTTGACATCCACCTATTTTCCATCGACATTCGACACTGAACGGGCCATTTTTCCTTCCACGAGCCTTAACTTTGTATACCAAAAAAACCGTGCTTGTGGAAGGGCAAGAACACTGAATGGATCAGGATGCAACCTCTTTCCATCGACGTTCGATGTCCACCTTTTTCCATCGACGTTTGGCAACTCTGTGGATGGTTGTTTTTGACGTTTTATGAGCGCTTCACCTTTTTTGCTCAGTAATTCTGGCAAATGGCTGCTTTCTGCCATTCATCCAGTTGCCGTTACAATGCTCAGAGGATTGGCAGTTGGTGAGGTGCAACAATGCGCCAATAGGCAAGGTGGATTTGGCTGAAGTCTGCTTGAGGTTCCACCCAGACTGGCCGCCTATAAAATGGACGAGTGGACCATTTTTTGAGTCAGTTTTGGTGATAGTTGGTTGTGGTTCTTACAGCTCTGAGAAGTTTTGTTTTGAGAGTTTTTGTGACAGCTGGGTGATGGCTATTTTCAGCTCCAGTCAGCTCCAGTCAGGCAGTTGGTGAGCTGGCGACAGTTGAGTTTGTGACAGTTGGTGACGGACTTGCAGCCAGCAACTCTGATCGCTGGTGACAGCCTCATATCGCTTCAGCGCCTTACACCTTCTCACAGCACTTCACAGTGCCTCAGCGGTTCACAGCTCCTTACAGCTGTCCATTGGTTGTGGCTCCTGGTGGCTCCTGATGGTGGGTGACGCTTGGACCATTAATGCTGGTTCTGCTCCAGACCTGTTCTTGGCATCCATGGTTCCTGGAGGTGACGACGTGACGTCGATTGGTGTTCAAGCCTGTTTGTGAGTGGGTGCACGGCAAGGCAGGGTGCTGGCAATGGACCAAGGCATGCTCACACATTTCAGGACATTTTATTGGACGCATGATAACTTCTACCTTGGTGAGCGAGACTGGATTTCTCTCCCCCCCCCCCCCCCCGAATGATCTGCTGGGTACCCTTGTCTCATATTTAATTAAGTAAGGCATAGTGATAAGCATCTACTCTTTGTCTGTTTTTCTCTCAATGCCTGATTAATTCTTTATTTGCTTGAGATTATTTTGGTTGATTTGCATTTTCCTATTTTCACCACAAAGAAATAAAAGGTTATTTTTATTTATTTTTTCCTTGTTAATAAATTCCTTGTTGATGTTTCAACCTGTCCGTGCTTGTCCTTTCCTTCCATTGATCCAGCATTGTCCGAACCTAGATAGGCTGGGAGATAATTACCAAACGAATTGACCTGTCATAGTCGGCATGCACCAAGCCTGGTGTTGGCGCAGTGGTTAGGGCAGCGGCTTGGGATCCAAAAGATCCTGAGTTCAAGCCCCATTGGGCCACTGAATTAATACACCAGGGGGTTGACTCAGCCCGTCATCCTTCCGAGGTCGGCGAAATGAGTACCAGTGTACTGGGCCGGTGTATACCCCGGTTAAAATAGATGCACCATATCCCTGTGT
>NC_140973.1:16042744-16050244 GCF_056783735.1 Eptatretus burgeri
AGGATTGTAACTAAAATGTGAACTACAAAAATAAAATCGAAAAAAACAAGAAAAGGAAAAATAAAAGAACCCCCCCCCCCAACTCATTAGAATAACATTAGAAAATTAATTTACTTTTGAAAGAGGTAAACAAATTATCTTTGTGAAATTGGTTTTCAAGTATTGCAAGTATTGCTTTTCCGCGTGAGCAGAAAGAAGAAAGGCGGTCGGTGTTCAGTCTTTGTCGTTCCCTTTTTTTTCATTTCAATTTCTATGCACTTTCACATCCTCAGGAGGAAACAGTCAATATGAGAAACAAGGACACTCCAGGCATCTGTCGTAAGCACTGAAATCACCGTATACACAATCACTGTAGATTGAACTAGCAGGGGTACGCAACGTTGCCTGGTGCTGTTCTAATCCTGTTGGCTTTTTGACAAAATGAAATTTTGATTTTTTTTTGTGGGGGGCTAAAAATGCTTCCCTGCCCCCACTAAGGAATGGGGTCGGGAACCATTTAATATTACCTTTCACATAGCTACAAAGGCTTAGACACTACAGAGCGATTAAAAAAAAAAAATCCCCAAAAAGTCCAACTTAATTTTTCTAAATTTTTATTTAAAAAATTGTCTAAAACACTCCCCAGCACTCACTGATGAACCTCTGAAAGTTTGACAAAGATCCGTTCAGCCATCTCTGAGAAAAAATGGTGACACACAAACATCTCTCTTATAGTATACATTGATTGAAAGTCTTTTGAAATGAAATTTGACATTTTGTTCATAATGATTAATTTAAAGAGTTTAAGCCTAAAAACTCCAATAAACTTGAGTAAGCACAACACATTTGACTCTAGTATTTCCTTTCTATGAAGGTTTTCACATCATAAGCTGTTTTTACGACCAATGCATTGTGACGGATTTTGGAAACCCCCAGGGTGTCACATACCAAATCACATAAAACAAAGGAGTAATTGTATCATAGTATTTTGTTTAGATGAACCTGGGAGTCCAACGTTTAGACTGTGGGGAAATATGTGTCATGCTTGTAGTAGTCAGGCTTGCCCCATTGTTCCCCCTTTCTCTATTTCTAAACTCTCAACACTTCTGAACTCTTTACAATCTCGAACCACAAAGACTGCTCAACCCTCATCCACACCATTAAGCCCCACAAACCAACAACCTCACATAGAATAACCAGCATTCGCCATCGACGCAAACGCCAGACATGGCGCCCCATAAAGCGAGTGGGTACATGGAGTAGGCTAAGCAGGCAAAGTTCCTCACAGCGAGCGAGCATCAACATCGATGCAGCAATGTCGCCAAGTCCTGTACCAACCAATGGGTGCCGGTGGATCACAGAAACCAGCCAATGAGAAATCCCCGACTACATCTGGATCACAGAAGCATGAACCCGTTAGGTGACAGGTGCTATGAAGTGCCTTGCCAGGCAGGCAAATGTGTGTGTGCTTTCCGGAGGAGTCTATAGTCGGAACGGGGAAGGGAGTTTGAAGTTGAGGACAGGGCTCGAGTGGAACGGTCCGACGGAGAGGCAGCGAGATCGCCGAGGAAGGGCTCCTGGGTGTGGTCACTACACACTTATTGACATTCTCCCAAGCTGTATCTCGCTCACTCCATCTAAACTCCAAAGCATCAGCAAAGTTCGCCAACGGCCCTTTTCAGGACCCCCATCATACCTCCGCACCTCACACTCCCGTGTCTCATCTCACTGAGTCACTCGGAGCACCAGATAATCAAAAGAGTCACCAATGGTTCTTTACAGAACACACATCACATATCTCCACACACCCATATCATGATTCACCCTGTTCAGCACCACATGAGCCAGCCGTCTGACGTTTGGGTAAGGGCGGGGTCGAACCCATACCACTCCTCTCACATTCATCTGTCCATCAATCTTTTTCTTATTATTATTTTCCCAGAATGAATGTGGCTCCTAAGTCATTTGTGATAAGTGATTATAAAAAGTGGCTTCTGTGCGTAGATAAGACTTTTTCATGTGTGCCTTTGTTTGACTTGTAAATATACATGCATTGTCGAATTATATTCCCTTCCAAACCAGTCCGATTGTTTCAAGTGTTTAGACATAGCGTGCTGTATTATAAGGGTGCTCACCATCAGCGATTCGTTACAAGTAGTCAGAAGCCAACGCGTAAGCCTACGGTAATGCTCAGCCATATCCTGGAATCGGTTGTGGGTTGGGAAGCAAAGCACTCCATCTGGTGGGTTTAATTTGCTGGGAAGGTAAAGGGGGATTTGGACACCGGATTCTCCCTAAATTAAGCGTCTGGTTGTTTAACAACCCGTCACACCATGAAGTTATCTGCGGAGCTGGTGGCTTCAGGATAGTCATCGGGGAAGTAGATTCGAGAACTCCACTCGTAATCCACCCCGATGCGAATCCGTAACAGTATATCCATTTACCCGACTAAATGTAAGTGTCAATTATACATTATCTGCGATAGATTGATGAGGTGTGTGTGTGTGTGTGTGTGTGTGTGTGTGTGTGTGTGTGTGTGTGTGTGTGTGTGTGTGTGTGTGTGTGTGTGTGATGTTTTTGTGGAGTTCGACTGGAGCTTTCTGATGTGGAGTGTGATACACCAAAATTCTCGTCATGATCTCCTGAGTTGATAAGGCTAATTAACTACAAAGAACCGAAAAGAATTTCATATTTCCTATTTGTTCCTCCACAACTGTAGACATTCACAAATCGTACACACATGAGAATCCCATTACGACACACCCCCTCAGCTGCCGTACCAGTTTCAGCTGTGGAGGAACTCTGAGAAGGGTATGAAACAGCAAAGGGCTTACCTTGGTAGCCTTTCATGATTGCTTTATGCAGCTTCTTCAGCTGGAATAGCATGGGAGGAGTTGATTTATTTATATAATCCTAACAACAAAACAACATGGGGTTGATTGATGAGGTGAGAGCTAATTGGTTATTCCCTCCATTCACAGGTGAGAGATGTGTTGATGTTTTTTCATGCATCTACATATATATATATATATATATATATATCATATATATATATATATATATTTATATATATATATATCATATATATATATATATCATATATATATATATATAATATATATATATATATATATATATATCATATATATATATATATATATTTATATCATACATAGAAACATTGACATGAGAATGTAGGATGAGGAAGAGTACCCATCCCAAGTGATGGGAAAATCTAGCAAAAGTATCTGTCCCCAGTGACGGGAAAGGTTTGTTCATCCATAAATTTAAATAATATTCCATGAACTTTAAAAATGTCAGTTGTGTTGTACTCTTGGTTTCGCTCAGAACCAAAGCTCTGAGCTTCTTATCCCGCCCACTGCAAATTGGTGGTGCAACATTGGGTGGAGGAAGTTGGATTTTCCTCAAAAGAGTGGAAAATATCCTGGATGAGAAATAAAATTTGGCATCAACATGAGACTTACCTGTTCTATTATTTCAAATTGAATGTTGAGCTTTTCAATGCAGCGTGAGAAGCGGCTGCCATAACAGAAAACAGACAAATGCACGGACAGACACCACGGTTCACAATATGTAATAGATGACTTCCCTTCCAAAGAACTTCAACACAGAAAGAGACCACAGAGGTACCTCGCATTTCCTGGTATATTTTTTGTGGTGGCCGAAAACACTTCCCAACACCCAATAAGGAATGGGGAAGGGAATCATTTAATATTACCTTTCACAAGCTACAAAGGCTTAGGTACGATAGAGCAATTAAAATATGGCCAATCATGGTTGCCTGTCCAACTCACAATCCCATGAGATATGCGGAAACCCCCATAGAATTGCAACTGTCGAGTGACCATAAGACCCGAAGCAAGAGATCGCAATGTAATGAGATATAGAGAAATGTACTGTACCCTAAAGGTTGGTCACAACCTTTAGGGACAGCACAAACGCGGACAGGTTGGAAGTCAACAAATGATTTATTCATAACAAAATAAATAATTAAAAAGAACTTTTTATTTCCAAAGGTAAATAACTGAATAAATTCCAAAGCAATCAAAATGAATAATTAATCAGGCAAAGTCAATCAAAATGACAGGAAAGAGACGGAGAGGAGATGCTTATCGGGGGTTAACTTACTTACAACTAAACACAGACAAATGTACCCAGCAGATCATTCGGGGGGGGGGGGGGAAGAAGAGTCGTCTCGCTCACCAGAGAGAAATCAACCCGTCAAGTGAAAACGTCCTGAAAAGTGTGTGTGTGTGTGCGTGTCTTGTCCGTCGCCAGCACCCAGCCTTGCCATGCACCTACTCGCCAACAGCCTTGAATGCCAGTCGACGTATGGTGGGCACCGAGATCGTCGGTCGCGGGTTTAGACCCTGGTGCTGCGACACGAGCAGCTCCTCATACTTCACGAAACTGGTGATGTCCAGTGACCCCCACGGTCCATTGGTGACTGACCCGTGCCTCTCTCGTTGTGACCGACCCATGCCTCACTCGTTGGTGACTGACCAGTGCCTCACTCGTTGGTGACTGACCAGTGCCTCACTCGTTGGTGACTGACCAGTGCCTCACTCGTTGTCGGCGCTGGTCACTCCCACACTGGAACAGACGAACTGACGCCACTAACTGACAAACTGTCTCATTGTTGGCACTGGTCAGTCACCAACGAGTGAGGCACTGGTCAGTCACCCACAAGCACTGGAAAAGGCGAACTGACTGACAAATTGTCTCGTTGTTGGCGCTGGTCAGACACCCACATGCCCACTCACTCGCTTTCTCGCTTGCTCCCTTCCGAACGGACCTCTTACTCTTTTTATATATGCGGCCCGTTTCGGCGGGCACAGAGTCCCCACCACACTCGCCCCGCCTCACTTGCGCACCGTTACCATGACAACCTGTGCTCTCCTTATTATTCCTTGTGGTGTCAAACACCGATTGAAAAAGGGCAGGCCTCGGCATCCTTGAAAGAAATGTGTGTAAACGTTGCTGAAAAAAAAGCTGGCATCGGCGCTCGCGAAAGAAATATGTGCATAAATGTGTTTGTCGTAAAGAAAAAAGCTTCCCATAAAGGAGGGGATCTATTCTTTACCCTTCTCAATGCATCACATTTAAAATCCCACTAAACATGGGGATGGGTCTATCCTGAACATGCATTTAAGGAAAAAACTGTCTGAGGATCTGAATGTGTGGATGCAATCATCAGACCGGATTCTGAAATCCGTAACAACATACATACATATATATATATATATATATATATATATATATATATATATATATATATATATATATATATATATATATATATATATATATATGTTGTTGCGGGTCTCGGAACCGCATGCATACAACAGATAGGTGTCCCAAGACAGTTATTCCATTATTATATGTGTAGATATTACCCTTCCTTTTGTTTATCAGGAAAACAAGGGAGCACGTTGCGATGATATAATAGCTTGGGTTGCTTCAATCATTTTTTCCTTCATTTCATTCCCACTCTTCTTCTTTTCTGATTATTCCTGAGGTAAATCAGCCACGTGTGCCTTCGCTATAAGGTGAAGCCTCATGGAGGCCAGCGTGTGTGGCGCCATGGTGGGGAAACTGCAGCGCCGAGACATGTGGTGTGCTAGTTGGTGCAGGACTATTGACTAGACCCTCCAATGGTCTGGGGAGAATTGCCGATTGCATTAGAAAGGCATGCAACTAAATACCTCTTAAGAGGCTGCACGAATGGTGTTTTTCACGGCACGGGAAACACGGCCAGCGCGACGCCCACGCTGCACGAGACGCGTACGGAGGCCAATAAAGCCGACTCCACGCCATGTTGGATAGGATACGAGTGTGCGGGTAGAAGCGGCTTGTTCTATTTTAACCTCAATACCCGATGCATGTTGGTGTTCACCCCGCGCACACGCTAGCGGAGTCGTGTGAACGCGAGCACTGGCCACGAGCGTAATGGGGGAACCGTGCGCACTGTATGGAATGTGCTCGAAAGCAGACACGTACGCCGCTCATGAAACGTGCATGGATTTATCCATCGCGATGTACCTTTGGTCCTCGCTCGCAGCGGTGGATTCTCCACGGATGGTGAACGTCTTCTCCTCTCTGCAGCCAGCGAGGCTGCGATCAAGCCAGGGAATGTACAGTGCGGGCCACGTTGGCATGCGTGGAACGAGCGCGTTGGTCGACGCTGGTTGAACACCAGAGCAGGCATGCGCGACCCTCGACCGGTCGCCCGGGGGGGTTTCGTGGGATGATTCGTGTGCCAATTTCGGTGTGGGCGATTCATGTCATCTCGTGGGTTCAGAGCGCAATATTTCTGCTGTTTGAGATGGCCTTGCCAGAAACGAAGTGAAGCGGTTTCCAGCCCAACTTGGCGGGCCACGTGAGGGGTCGGGGCCAATCTGAGCGCCCGATTCGAGTGATGACGTTTGGATTTGGCATGGCCCCTCTCCCCGAGCTCCAGGCCCTATAAAGGTCAGGGCAGTCCCTCTTGCCCGGTCGGTCTGCGTTTCCTGCTCCTCGTCTCCGCCCACGCCTCGCCTCGTCGACACTGCCACGATCACCTCCTGCTCCTCGACTCCACCTACACAACGTTGACCCCACCCGCCAACCTGATCCCGCCTACTACTCCACCCTCACCCTCTGGACTCTGCCCCTTCTCCACTCAAGCTCCTCCTTCATGAACACAGTCTCCACATGTGCAGCTTGGGCCAGAGACAACGCACCCACTGTCGGGTACCGCCTTCACGAACAGTCTCCACATGTGCAGCTTGGGCCAGAGACAACGCACCCACTGTCGGGTACCGCACCCCAGAGCATCCCCCCCACCCCCCGAAATGTATTGGTGGCACTGACATAGCCTGGAGGTATGTTTTGGGTTGTTAGCTTGATGTAGGATGAACCCCTGATCAACTAGGTGTAGACCAGAGGGTATTGCATGGCGCTGCAAAATGTTGTGGTCGCCCTTTTGGTTCAGGATGCCAGTCACTCTGAGCAAGTCACCGACTCTGGATGCAGCAAAAGAGCCCCAGATTATCATGCTTCCTCCTCCGTGTTTGACAGTTGGTGTCACACACTGAGGAACCATCCTTTCGCCGACTCGACGGCGTACAAAAACCCTGCGTGATGAACCGAAGATTTCAAATTTTGATTCATCGGTCCTTGATTCATAAGACTTTCTTCCAGTTTTCAGTAGTCCACTGGCGGTGCTTCATGGCTCAGGCAAGCCTCTTTTTCTTATTTTGCCATCTTAGCAATAGCTCTCTTACTGCCACTCGACCTGTCAAACCTGCAGCTCGAATGTTTTCTTCACAGTTGAAACTGAGACTTCCTTACTTCGACCAGTGTTAAGCTGTCCTTGAAGCTGCTGTCCTGTGAGCCGCCGGTCACGCAAGCTGTTGACTCTCAGAAACTTGTCTTCTGATTGTGTTGTGGCTTTGGGTCTGCCAGACCTCTTCCTGTCAGAGTTTCCTCCAGGTTCCAAGTGCCTTTTGATGGTGTAGG
>NC_140973.1:16060244-16070244 GCF_056783735.1 Eptatretus burgeri
CTCGCCAGTCTCCAGACCTGAACCCAATAGAAAATCTTTGGAGGGAGCTGAAAGTCTGTGTTGCCCAGCGAAAGCCCCGAAACCTGAAGGATCTGGAGAAGATCTGTATGGAGGAGTGGGCCAAAATCCCTGCTGCAGTCTGTGCAAACCTGGTTAAGAACTACAGGAAACGTCTGATCTCTGTAATTGCAAACAAAGGTTTCTGTACCAAATATTAAGTTCTGTTTTTCTGATATATCAAATACTTATTTCATGCAATAAAATGCAAATTAATTATTTAAAAATCATACAATGTGATTTTCAGGATTTTTGTTTTCGATTCCGCCTTTCACAGTTGAAGTGTACCTATGATAAAAATTACAGACCTCTACGTGCTTTGTAAGTGGGAAAACCTGCACAATCGGCAGTGTATCAAATACTTGTTCTCCCCATTGTATATATACATATACATATATACCGTATACACACACACACACACACACACACACACACACGCACACACACACACACACACACACACACACACACACACACACGTCTATACAGTGCCTAGAGAAAGTCTACACCCCCTTTCAAAATTTTCACCTTTTGTTACCTTATCGCCTGGAATTAAATTGCATTAAATCAGACTTTTTCCACCTTAATTTACACATAGTAACCCATAACTTCCAAGTGCAAAACAAATTTGGCATTTCAGAAAATTAATTAAAAATACAAAACTAGAATATCTTAAGAATACCCACTGAGAAAAATGGTCCCACAACCCCAAAAGTTCCCTCCCAACCCCTCGGACAGGAGAGTGGTGTGAAATGTGTCAGTCAGTTCTGCACCACCCTGAAGTATAGATTGAGAGTTGTAAATGGAATAATATGTAAAGCTTCAACTAAAGTCCAATATACATCAGCACTTGTCTTTCCATCAGACTTTTCAGGTTTAAAGACATTATCAGTGCCCTTCATCTATTTTGCATGTTTAAAAGCAAAAATGTTGCTGATGGTTAAGGTGCATGATTCATGCCTTCCATCCTCAAAAATGCATTATACAAGTTGCCTTAGCAACCGAGCGGCACAAACCTCCCTACATTATACATAATGCCTTTTCCTTTACTATTTTTGTTGCTGGTGTTGTTGGGTTCCTTCTCTTGTTAGACGTAATGCACTCATCCAAATAATAGCTTCTAATTATCAAAGCTTATTTCGCTCGAATACCAGCTCGCTGTCTCACAAAGGTTTTTTCCCCAGCAAGACTTCGAGATACAATTTAATTATTTTGTGTCAACAAATAACATCTCTTGCAGACATCAGCTGCATGATATTTGTAATACTATTTGGAATCTGGTGCATGTAACCACAGATTCAGGTAATCCTATTACCTGTGCGGAGTAAATCCATCAATGTATCGGCAGCAGGTTGCATTAAAGAAGTGGGCAGTTTGTAATAATCTGACGTTGTGTTAAAAAATACAAATTTTTTTGGAGTTACTGGGAAAAGGAATGAAGGCTGGCCAAGGATTGAGGCCTACAAGTCGTGTGAACTCTAATATGTGTGAGGGGTATAATAAGTGATAATGTTATCAGCACAGAGCAGAAATTATTCATCTTTGTAATTTGGACCATGACTGAGGATCCAAATGAATCAACAAATGCATGATGAGTTATTTCAATGGAAAGTTTGTGTATGAAATGTGAATGAATTCTGAGTTGGTTCAACTGACTGAGTTTCTGTTGTAATCTGGTGATTGCAGGTTCACACCCCAACCCCACAGGGAAAGGAATGGTAAACTGGCCAATGCTTTATCTGCCTTGGAATGGCTGCAGCAGTACTATTCCTCTGGAAAAAGAGTGCAGTCATGGATAATGATGAGAAGATGATAAAATGCTTAAACCTATATTAGTTTGACAATGGTCTAGTCTGGGTAGCACATTTGACTTTGAGCTGTCTCGTCTGGGTTCGATTCTCAGCCTAAAAAGAAACAGTCAGATTGGGGCTTTGCAGCTGTGGCTGATTGGACATGTGGCTCGTTTTCCTGATGCTGATCCTGTTCACCAGATTCTCTCAGCGAGGGAGCCTCGTGAGTGGATGAGGCCAATGGGCCGACCACGTGCCTCGTGGTTGCGGCAGGTTGATCGGCATCTCAAGGAGATGGGGATGGGCCAGGCATCTGCCTGGGGGATGGCCAGACGGAGGCCCTTGGAGTACCGGCGGAAGGTGGACGCAGCGACGCGCTGCTCCGGTGCATGCTCCCATACCTGACCTGACCTGACGCTGGATGACTGTTTTTATTTGCAAATTAAATAAATCTATTTTTCGGTATTGACTATCAAGTAGAACCTTTCCATGTGTTCCACTCATATTATTGATAACATGAAAATAATTATGTTTTCACTACTCACTAGGCATTCCCAATAGGGTTGGTTTGTTTGGTGTCCCATTTAAACTCAAAACTCCTGATGCTGGGATCTCAGGTTCAAATTCTACATATATACCACAAGCGAGGTACCTGTGATATGCACGGGAGGGGCTGGACAATCGGTTCGTGAAGGACTTGGGCAAAAAAACTTACTACAGCTGACCCCAACAGAAGTAAGGTGGATAATATTTATATGACGTCACAATGCCGAATCGGCAAATGTCATGGGTGAAAACCCTCACCTTATTTCCTGATTCTCCTTTAAAGTGAATGTGTCTATATTTTCATTCCAAACAGCATCATTCCAACAACAAATTAAGACTATAATATATTCATTTACGTCACAAGTGTTTGTAACATTGTATTTAGTTATATGAATGGTAAACGCCGTTTTGACATTACATCCAGGTGAGAAGCAACTTCGTACGGATCGTAACTCAAAATTGTAATTGTGTTGAGGAATTTGTGAAACCTCCCACCCTTTGGACACCAGCTGGGACCGTAAAACGTTCCATGGAAGGTTTGGCGGGGCTAGCCCCAAAACTGAGGGAGTAGTTCAGGGTCGGATAGACAGACAGATACTGCTACTTTATAATATAGATTGACATCTCTATTATTACCCAACGCATGCAAAAAGCGGGTTTAAACAATTTATTCACTTCTGTGTGTCTGTCTGTATATCTACAAACGTCAGTTTATTATCGAGGAACAACTTGATTTGAGAGTGATAAGCTTAGAGACTCCACTTCATCACAGGAGATACCAATGATTTTGAAGGCCTTGGTCTTGCGGAGCAAGGTGTGAGGCAGAGTCTCCAGCCCAGAGGTGAGAGCCGCATTACATCAAGCGACAGATGAAAGCCTCATACGTGGATCGGAGCTCAGGTGAAACTTTGCATGAAGGAGGATGCCCAGTCAGCAACTCGCTTTGTAGGCCAACTTTGAAATGTAGTTGGCCCAATAGAGATCATAGTGGAGAGTAAGACCCAATAGTTTGAATGATTGGACTTCTTTGAGATGGTTGTTGAGAAAGTAGATGGGAGGGCTTGCGGCATGATCCTTTCAGAGAGAGGAGAGAAGAGAGACGAGAGAAGGTTAGTATAAATATAAATTATATAAATATAATTTTCAGGGATAAAAGTGTTTCACTGGACATATTTCCAAGTGTTTGACCAGATTAGTGATATTGTCAACGTCTGAGAAGAGGGAAGAGACTGCAGCATGCCTGTCTAAAGGACGAAAGATGTCATGGCAAAGGGTGGAGTCATCAGCAAATCGATAAAGAGGATTTTCCAGAGAGTCAGAGAGATCGTTTATGAAGATCAGGAATAGTATTGGGCACAGAAGACTGTCTTGGTGCACTCCAGCCTGACAGGGAGAGATATAAGGGTTCCGTTGAGAGCCACATGTTGGCTATGAGAGTAGAGAAGTCAGTAATCCAAGAGTGGAGTTGCCATAGGTCGAGAGTTTGGAGAGCAATGCAGGATGCCAGACTGCATCAAAAGCTTGAGATATGTCCAGAGATGGCCCTTAACACATGTCCAGCATTGAGGGCCTCTACCCATTGTTGGGAGAGTAGAAGGAGCATGTCCAAAGTAGAGTAACCAGGCGTGAATCCGAATTGATGATCTGAAATGATGTTGTTGGAGAAAAGGAATGATTTCATGTCCAATGCGATTATGGATTCCATGACCTTGCTGAAGATTTCAAGCTAATTGGTCTGTAGTTAAGGCGGTCCATTATTGCACCTTTTTATGTAATGCAGTGATGTTAACTGACTTACAAGCAGATGGAGGATGACCTCGGGCAAATGACAGGGTGAAAACGGCAGAGGGAGGATGTGCAAGAGCAGCAGAGCAGGTTTTTAGGACACGTGGGCTGATGCCGTCCAGTCCAATTGCAGAGCCAGAGCCAAGGGTTGCCAGAAACTTTTCCACCTTCTCAGGTGAAAAAGCCACAGAGTCCACGAGCAGTTGGATGCGATATCAGTTGAGTGAAATTTGGTTCAATTTAAATTTTATTTTATTTAAATGCAAAAGTGACTGTCTCTCGGTGATCCCCATCCCTTTCGTCCTGACACACAACCTCCATCTATCACATTGTTTCTTATGGGACAATTACTTCTTTCCCTTCTCTCCCCAATCCTCACATGTTCCCTTGCCATCCTTTCTCTTTGCAGTCATCCTCCATTGTCTTCCATTTCTCAATTTATACCCCGACCCCTCCTGCAGGTATAAGTTATAAAGAAAGAAATAAAATATATATATATATATATATATATATATATATATATATATATATATATATATATATATATATATATATTGTTACGAATTCTGGCCCGCCTGGCGTGCGAGCGATTGCGTAACTCCAATCGCAACCGCGTCACCCACCGGACGGACAATTCAGTCGTGACCCTCCTGGAACTACCGCCAGGAGCCAGTCACGGGTGGGGGTTTAACCTCACCACGGTCGTGCCAATTGCCCACCCGCGCAGGATAGGGTTGCTCACCAAATTCAACCTACCTAAGTACCTGGGCGAGTAGTCGACCAGGCGATCGTACCTCGCCGCACGTCGGCCAAGGACACAAACCGCTTAAGCGGTCCCTTCCGTGCTACAGTGATAACCGAGCGGAGTTATCGCCGACCTCGACGGATGTGATTCTGTTTACCGGGCGTTCAAAACCCACTACTAATTTATTCCGCGATTCAAGATGGCACTTTCAAAAGGGAAAAAGACGACGAACGGGATACATTTCACACAAGGACATTTATTATAACACACACGTATTCAAAAGCAAGGCAGTCATGCAATGTACAAGAAACAAATAGAAAGCATTACCACCGAATACGAGCAATGTGCAGTCACTTACACAGGTCTACTTATAGGGACACGGCGCCACAGCAGTCATACAAAAGCAAAGGAAAACCCTCCCCATAGGCAGGGAGGTAGACGGGGTTCGTAAACCTTTATGGCACGAGACCTGGATGACCGAACGGGTCCCGTGAGACCGAAGGGTCTTACCCGCGCCCTCGTGACGTGACAGTGGGCAGGTTGCGACGTCGACTCCCCACGGCCTTGCGTAGCCGCGCCTGACCTCGGGCCACTGGCATGGTCAGCGAGCTCTCTCCGGCGTTGCTGCTGGTGCTTCCACGACCCACGACCAACAAGGAACGACTGAAGGGCAGAAGGGGCCTCAGGACAAGAGAGAGAGTGACGTCGACGACCCAGACAGAGAGAGCTCATGGACCAGAGAGAGAGAGTGACGTCGACCCTGGCCACCAAGAGAGAGGAAGCGAGCTCGACCCTGACCACCAAGAGAGAGAGAGAAGCACTCGACCCCGACAGAGAGAGCTCCTGGACCAGAGAGAGAGAGAGAGTGACGTCGACCCTGGCCACCAAGAGAGAGGAGCACTCGACCCCGACAGAGAGCTAATGGACCAGAGAGAGTGACGTCGACGGCCCAGACAGAGAGAGTGAGAGCGAGCTCGACCCTGGCCACCAAGAAAAAAACAGGCACTCGACCCCGACAGAGAGCTCATGGACCAGAGAGAGTGACGTCGACCCTGGCCACCAAGAGAGAGAGAGAGAGAGCGAGCTCGACCCTGGCAGAGAGAGTGAGCCCCGCGCGCGGTCCGCCTTATATAGTGCGGGGCTCCGCCCTTCGCTCCTCCCCATTTTCGGCTTCACCTCCCTTCGAGAAGGTTCCTGAAAAGGGGCGTTCCCTCACCCCGACCGCCTCACGCTGTTCATCCACCAATCGACGGCGAGCTGCTCTCCCCCTGCCTCCGTCACACTCCTCGGAAAAACAGGCGGGAAAAATCCGCGCGCCCAAAAGGGAACTCTTTTGGTTCCCTTTTTCGTTCGATGGTTTTCAACGCGGCTTGTTGCTTGCGTGGAGGTTTGTTCAAAATAACAATAGAAAAAGAAAAACGGCTATCTCAAAGAGTCGCAGCCCGATGAATCACACGAATTCCCTTTAAACAACGGTGGGGAACTATCTGCACATAAACTTAGCGTCATAACTGATCGAAGGACCCTTTATGGTGCATTGCGAATTTCCACAGCCGTAACAATATATATATATATATATATATATATATATATATATATATATATATATATATATATATATATATATATATATATATATATATATATATACATATGAGCCCCAAAGGCATTAAGTATCTAATATATAAAGCTTTTTCTAACCACTGACTCACTGTCTGACTCATTGACTGATATGAAAGATCAGTACCTTGCGGGTGACGTAGAAAACTGATATTTTGCGTACCGGTGGAAATCGAAGCCGATACACCAGGAAAAATCACAGAATCGTCAGAGAGCATCTGTAAATGAAAATATAAATAAATGAAATAAATGCAGGTGAGTGACCCGGGACAATGGGGAAGTAAGGTAATTTTGTGTGCCGACGGACATAAAAGCCGATACACCAGTTAAAATCACAGAATCATCAGAAAGCATCTGTGAATGAAAATATAAATAAATTAAAAATAAATGAAAATAATGCATGTGAGTGACCCGGGACAATGGGGAAGCAAGGTAATTTTGTGTGCCGACGGACTTCAGTCGTTACACCAGGAAAAATCACAGAATCGTCGGAAACCATCTGGAAATGAAAATATAAATAAATGAAAATAAATAAATGCAGGTGAGCGACCCGAGACAATGGGGAAACACGGTTCATTATTGCTTACAATATGTAAGCATATCCCGCTAGTAGAAAATAAACTTGTTTTAAACTTTATAAACTACGTGCTGATTAATTATACACCACGACACTGAGTGATACTGTAAGCTTGAAAAACATCTGTGTTTTGTGATTTTTTTTGTAAAAAATACTTTTCTCACATGTAATGTGCCTCATGTCGGGACAGGGATTTTCTAAATGAATAATTCAAACTTCAACCATTCATCGTGGAATTGTATTGTACAATTCAAAACAATTACCTGATGGAGTTATGATGCTTAATTACAAAGCCAAAGAGCAGTTTAATGGAAAACTAAGAATTTTTTTCCATGAATATGCAGTGTATTTATTATGCATGGATGGATTTGACATTTCCAAATGAAGCAAAACTGCTTTCATATCATGACAGTAGCTATCACATGAAGTAAATTGCAAATTGCCATTAAACAATCGATTGGTTCTGCCTCGTTTGCTCACTCATTTGCAGACATTAAAGATTCCCCCTCAGTAAACCCCCCCCCCCCATAACATATTTATCTGAGAGTACTGCGGTATCTGGGCTGGCAGGATTTCTTACAGGTGTACACACTCTCCTTTGAGCTGTTTAGCATGGGTTAGAATCTTTACCCAGCTATAAACTATCGCCCTGGTGTGTCGCATGCAGGACGAGGCATCAATGAGTGCACCATCTATTGGATAGATGTTAAGTCGGACCTGTCTGCCAACACTGGTTGTTGCTTATTGCTGGACGTTAAATATCCCAGTGTTCTTTGCAAAAGGTAGGCGAGTTATCGCCGGCAACCTGGCCACAGTGCAAATTCCAGCCTAAAACCGCAGGTGGCAAGTGGTCTTACTAGTCTTGGATATCCATTGAAACCACGTTTCTGCTTGCTAACTCAGAGGGGGGTTATTGTCTGGGCAGCAGATCCTACCCAATAAACAAATTCAGATTCCTATGTTGTACGCATGTTGCATGTGATCAGTCGTCTTCAGCTTCGTAAGGCAACCAGGATGATGAATGGCAGCTCTTTTGGTCAAATAGAGTAGTTTTTTAATTCGACTAACTTGCACTGTTGCTTATTTATAACCGCTATGTAATCGTAATATATATATATATATATATATATATATATATATATATATATATATATATATATATATATATACATATCTCCCATCCCTCCCCTCTTCCTCTCCCCCTCTCCCCTGCTCCTCCCCTCTGTTAAGTACTCTCGGTTTAGTTTTGAATTTGCTAAGTAGATAGCATGGGTTTTTCAATGCTCCCACCCAGGTTTTGATGGAACTCAGCAGTTAAAAAGAAAATGTTGCTGGTTGGGCACGTTTTATCGCCCTTCCCTTCCCCTCCCTCCCATCACGCTGCCTTCCCTTCCTCTCCCTCCCATCACGCCGCCTTCCCTTCCCCTCCCGCCAAACAACCTCCACCACCATACAACTCTCTGCGGGTTGAGGGGAGGAAGGGCTGTCAAAGAATGTGCAAATTGGACAAATGAAAGCTATTTCTTTAAGCAGTTGTAACTGCTGCTCGGATCAATTCAGTTTTTATAAAGCAATGAATCACCAGATCATGGCAGGATAGCCTAAAGGTAGGCATGGTCGCTCTAAGCTGTCTCGCTTCGGTGCGAATCTCGACCCAGGTTTCAACTGTCATCCTGGTATTTCACAAGCAGGGTGAGTCATAAATGTGTGTGCCATCTCTCGGATGGAAGTTAAACTAGGTGTCACATACGCCAAAATCCAGCCCCTTCCAATATGCTCCCCCTCCCCCTCCACACTCTCTTCCCCCTCTCTCCCCATTCCCTCCCTCTCCACCTCTACACTCTTCCCTCCCCTCCGCTCCTTCTCCCCTCCCCACTCTGCCTCCCTCACCCCTCTCCCTCGCTCTCCTACCCCGATCTCTCTCTCCGTACCCCTCCCCCTATCTCCAACCCCTCTCCCTATCTCCGACCCGTCTCCCTATCTCCGACCCCTCTCCCTATCTCCGACCCGTCTCCCTATCTCCGACCCGTCTCCCTATCTCCGACCCCTCTCCCTGTCTCCCTATCTCCGACCCCTCTCCCTATCTCCGACCTCTCTCCCTATCTCAGACCCCTCTCCCTATCTCCGACCCCTCACCCTCTCTCCGACCCCTCTCCCTATCTCCGACCCCTCTCCCTATCTTCGACACCTCTCCCTATCTCCAACACCTCTCCGTCTCCGACCCCTCTCCCTGTCTCCCTCTCTCTGACCCATCTTCCTCTCTCCGACCCCTCTCCCTCTCTCCGACACCTCTTCCTATCTCCGACCCCTCTCCCTCCCTCCGACCCCTCTCCCGATCTCCGACCCCTATCCCTATCGCCGACCCCATTTTTTTTTCGGATGAAAACTTTCACATTTTGTTCGCTTCTAGCCTGGAATTAAATTGCATTAAATCAGATCTTTATCCACCTTTATTTACACATCATGACACACAACTTCAAAGTGGGGAAAACAAATTCCACAAATTTCAGAAAATTAATTAAAAATACAAAACCACAATATATTGCTTGGATAAGTATCCACACCCCTGAGTTAATAATTGGTGTAATCACCTTTGACAGCAATTATAGCTGTGAGTGTTTGGATAGGTCTCTACCAACTTTGCACACCTTGATTGGGCAATATTTGCCCATTCTTCTGTACAAAACTGTTCAAGCTCAGTCAAGTTATGTGGAGAGTATTGATGTCAGCAATCTTCAAGTCATGCCACAGATTTTCAATTGGATTTAGGTCGGGGCTCTGACTAGGCCACTCAAGGACATTTATCGTTTTATTCCTAAGCCACTCCAGTGTAGCTTTGGCTGCGTGCTTCGGGTTGTTGTCATGCTGAAAGATGAACTT
>NC_140973.1:16072744-16260244 GCF_056783735.1 Eptatretus burgeri
AGGATGACGCAGTTCCACTCTACCGGCTCACACAAATGAACGGAAAGATATTTTGTAATTCTGATTTCTATTTCGCAGTCAATAACAGTAGCCTAAATCCCAACGTTGAAAACCGGGTGAAAATTGAAGGAAAGTGGGTATTTTGGCGACTAAATGAGCTTTGAATACTTGGGAAGCAAAATAAAATGCACTGATTCACTCGCTTTTGCGGCCGTTAATGTAAATAATTTTTTCATCGGTACATGGACTTAGGGGAGGTATAGACCTACAAAATGAGAGGTATCATTCGGTCGTCGGACTTATGAGGATTAAATTATATATTTTAAAAGGTAGCTGTTGAAAAATATGCAAAATTCACCTAAGCGGTTCGGACAAACGAACGGAAAATTATTTTTGAATTCTGTTCTCGGATTATACAGTATCTATAGGGTAGTAATGAGATTACCTCGAAAATCCGATTTTAAAAGGCTTAGGCTTAGTAGCTTAGCCGCGGCATGCAATTTTTACGAGGAAAAATAGTGTTCCGGAAGGAATTTCTCTTCCGCCATCATCCGAATAATTTTCCGTTTGCACAAGGACAAAGACAAAGGATAGACCGACAGAATAAGGTGTCTCATTAAACTGTGTGATTTAGAATGATTAAATGAGAGATTTTAAATGCAGCGTTGAAAATAAAATAAAGAGGATTGTACATCCAAAGCCCTACAAACTGCACCGTTCATAAGAGACGCCCTTGATTATGTCCAGGTACTCAGCAACATCTACAACAACTCTGGAAAATTCAAGCATCTGTACTTGAATATCCACGCTGACGATGCTGACACTCCTTGCCCTACATGCCTGAGGCCAATTTGCCTGATGCGTTGGTTAACTCGTTCTCCTGCCGTGAAATCGATATTGGATAACTATGAAGCGGTACTGGATGCCCTTCAACAAGCAAGTGACGACTTTGGTATGAACACGGCATCGTGAGCCAACGGTATTCGAAGCTGTCTTTCATCAGGAAAGTGTGTTCTCGGTCTGTTTGCATCATTGCCCATTCTCCAATCCCTTGAATACCTCAATGAGGCACTTCAGGGTTCACAAGTTATCTGTTATGCTTACTGCTGCAAAGGTAACTGCACAGAATCTCCAATCTCTCCATACCGACCAGACTGTAAAGGAGGTTTTCGAAGCAGCACAACAGAAGCTCCAGCAGTGCCAACTAGATCCAGTGTCCCTCCCTCGTAAGCGCAAGCTTCCGAAGAGACTTGATGGAGGCACGCAGGAATACACTGCCAATTCTGCAGAGGAGGTATACAGAGTTGAATTTTTCAGTCATCGACAGCGCATCCGAGAATTGAACGAGTACTTCACATCAACCGACCTCATGGCGTATCGGGACTGGGGTGAAATGCTCCTGTCTGGGTCATTCAAACCACAAATAGTCCGCAAACATCCCAAACTGTCGGATTCCCCAGAGCAAGAACTTGGCTTCCTTCGTAACCAGTTCAGTGGTTCATCTGTTGAGGATTACCGTAAGATATTTGTAGACATGGTGCCGGAAGTCCGTCAAATGTTCCCACAGGTGGAACGATTGCTTAGGCTTCTATTGGTTTCCCCAGCAAGTTCATGCGAAGCTGAACAGTCATTCAGCGCACTCAGATGTATGAAGACTTGGTTACGTTCCACAATGACCCAACAACGCCTCAACCATCTCATGATCTGTCATGTTCACCGAGATCGTCTGACTGCACTTGACCCCCAAGACATTGCTACAAAGTTTTTAACTGGATCGGCAGACAAGAGGGTTCATATTTTGGCAAGTTTTAAGGTAAGTTGACCGTACTCGTGTAATATCATGTATGTCAGTGAAGTTTTCAGTTTATGTTTAGTGAATCAGTTCAAGGGTCGTGAGGAGGCTTGATAAACAATCATATATATATATATATATATATATATATATATATATATATATATATATATATATATATATATATATATATATATATATATATATATATATATATATATATATATATCTTTGATGACACTTGAAACTTTGAAATGTGTATGATTAAGGTTTAATTAATTTCGCTCCGTCTGCTTACATTTGATAAAAAGATGGTCGATAGATGGTCAGATTAGTTTATGTGATCAGAAGTTGTTCAGATCAGAAGAAGTTTATGTGATCAAATCAGAAGGGATTTGTGTGATCAGAAGGCAGCATGTCAACGAGCGTATAAAATCAAGAATTTGTAAGGGTAGACTTGCTGTGTCCACGCCGGCACGAAGTGGGCTTTGTGGTCTGGACATGCAATGTCCCCCCCCCCCACTTTTCAAAAGCAATCGACGCCCATGTGTGTGTATGTGTGTCTGCAATGCGAGGCTCCACAGCACAAACCAGCGAACCGATTTCGATGAAACTTTGCCGACATGTGCAGTATTTGTTGGGAATGTGCGCGTTTGAATTTCGTTGCCTAGCAACCACCCGTTGCTGTGCAGAGGCCGAAAAACCGCGTACAGTATTTTCAATACTTGTCCTTCCGTTTTGAATGTCGAGAAGCGAGACTTTGGAATTAAACACTTTGAGATATTTAGAAAATTTCACTCGAGCCGATTTTTGATTGAGGTTTTATTTTTCAAATGGTAGTCCTTCAAAAATCGGTTGTCTATTCACCGTCATTTTTATGAGGGGCTTAGGAAAGTGGGCGGAGCTTAGGGAAAGTGGACGTGGTTGATGAAAAGTGGGAGTGGCGTTGGAAAGTGGGCGTGGCTTATGAAAAATATTGTGTGGCTCAGGAGGTGTCAAACAAGAGCATTGAGAGAAGTTTATCGTGTTTTCCGTGTGTGTGTGTGTGTGTGTGTGTGTGTGTGTGTGTGTGTGTGTGTGTGTGTGTGTGTGTGTGTGCAACGCGAGGCTCCACAGCACAAACCAGCAAACCGATCATTTATTTAATTACCGAAAACGATTCCCCACCCACACACCACCTCCAATTATTTATTTATTTACCGTAAACGATTCCATGACCCACACACCACCTTATTTATTTACCGTAAACGATTCCATGACCCACACACCACCTTATTTATTTACCGTAAACGATTCCACGACCCACACACTACCTCCAATTATTTATTTATTTACCGAAAACGATACCACGACCCACACACCACCTTTAATTATTTATTTATTTACCGTAAACAATTCCATGACCCACACATCACCTCCAATTATTTATTATTTAAAGTGGGAATGGCTTATGAAAAATATTGTGTGGCTCAGGAGGTGTGGTCAAACAAGAGCATTGAGAGAAGTTTATCGGGGTGTGTGTGTGTGTGTGTGTGTGTGTGTGTGTGTGTGTGTGTGTGTGTGTGTGTGTGTGTGTGTGTGTGTGTGTGTGTGTGTGTGTGTGTGTGTGTGTGTGTGTGTGTGTGTGTGTGTCTGCAACGTGAGGTTCCACAGCACAAACCAGCAAACCGATTATTTTTCAAATGGTAGTCCTTCAAAAATAGGGTGTCTATTTACCGTCATTTTTCATGAGGAGTGCCAGTTGGCAAAATACGCAATAGGAAAAATCTTGCCAGGTAGAGGAACAATTGTATGTGAACCAATACGTCTTGGCAATGAATCTTCATCGGTGGATCAGTCAGAATGAAAAGCATCGTATCCAGCGCTTCGATCCTAGCGAATCCCTCGTCGTCTACCGGCTTGTGCCTCTTTTTATGACAAACAAGAAAAACAAAGGTGTATTGAACCCAACAAATTTGTTAGGTCCTTAAAGGATTGTTGTACAAACCTCTTTTATGCAGGCAAAATCCATGATGGTTCCATATTATTGTTTACCATACATACTTATACATTCAATTTCTTCTTCTTCTTCTTCTCTTCCCTTTATAAGGAGAAAGGTCTGATGGAACCAAGCTTCTGCCCTGCCTTGACCACGATACTCCTCCACTTCCCTCTGTTCTTAGCCAATTCTCTCCACCCAGCCAATTCTCTACCTTACGGATATCCTCCTCACACAATCCTCCCATCTCAACCGTGGTCTACCTCTTTTCCTCATTCCTTGCTCCCTCAACCTATCCACTCTCTTTGCCATTCTCTCTTTCCCCATTCGCACCAAGTGTCCAGCCCGTATCAGCCAGCATTTAACCAACCTCGCTGTCAAGCTCATCTGCACACTAATCTCCTCACTCAGTTCATCCACCCTCCTTCTATCCACCCTCTTCACTCCCACAATCCCCCTGACCCAGGTGATCTCGCAAACCTGCAGCCTCTGTTGTCTCTCTGTCAGTGCCACAGTCTCCAAGCTGTACAGGTAGGCCGGTGTTTCACATGACATCAGAACCTTCCCTTTCAATTTCCTTGATATACTTTTTGTCTGCCATTACTCCCTCAACCCTTCTCCATGCATTCACACACGCACCTGAATCCTTCTCTGCACCTCTGCATTGGACTTTCCATCCCCGGACACTGTTCAACCCAGATACTCAAACCCATTTCCTTGCCTGATCTCCTTACCCTCTAACCTGATATTAATGTATTTTCTCAGCTGCTTGACCCACATCACCTCAGTTTTCTCCACACTCATCTTCAGCTGATGTTTCTCAAATGCCTCCTTCCACTCCCCCAGTGCTTCCTGCATCTCCCGCCCACTCTCCACCACAACAGCCAGATCATGCGCATGCAGCTACCTTACCCCTCAAGCTCACCTTCCTGCTTGCCAGCTCCATCACCATGGTAAACATAAGTGGGCTGAGTGCGCTTCCCTGCCTCAAATCGATGTTCACACTGAACTCTTCAGACATCAGGACTAACCAAAACTCTTCACTTCAGTCCCTTGTACATCCCTTCCACCAACCTAATTTCTGCTTCCGGCACTCCAATTCATCTCAGTGTCACCATCACCATCTCTCTCGGGACAGTGTTTTAGGCCTTCTCCAGGTCCACAAATCCCAATGCCACTTCACCTTACACCTCCAACCTCTTTTCCACCAGTTATCTCAGCGTGAACATTCCATCCATCATCCCCCTACCCTTTCTGACCCCCTGCTGCTCTTCTCTGATCTCCACCTCCACACTCTTCCTTATGCTCCCATCCAGAATCCTCTCCAGCACCTTCAAGACATGACTAAGGAGCGTAATGCCTCTGTACTTCCCGGGTCTTGAACATCTCCTTTTCCCTTCCATATCAGCACAATTAACCTTGTCCTCCAATCCTCTGGAATTGGACCTTCACTGATGCATGCATTCAACAACCTCTTCATCCAACTGACTCTGACTTCTCAGGTCAGGTTAGGTCTGGGAGCATGCAGCGTGTTGCTGCGTCCAATTTCCACCGGTACTCCAGGGGCCTCCGTCTGGCCATTCCATAGGCAGATGCCTGGCCCATCCCCATCTCCTTGAGATGCTGATCAACCTGCTGCAACCACGAGGCACGTGGTCGGCCCATTGGCCTCCTCCACTCACGAGACTCCCTCGCTGAGAGAATGTGGTGAGCAGGATCAGTGTCAGAAAAACGAGCCACATTCCATACAGCCGCAGCTGACGCTCACAGACGATGCAGGTAACAAATCTCATTTGAGTCTCTCTCAGCAACCGCTCGTTGGACACAAAGTCCGACCAGCGATAGCCAAGGATTCTCCGAAGAGACCTGGCACCAAAGGAATTAAGTGTCCGTCTTAGATCCCTGGTCAGAGTCCAAGTCTCACATCCGTAGAGCAAGACTGGAAGTACCAAGGACCTGAAGACTCAGACTTTCGTCCTCCTGCACAGGTACCGATAGCGCCACACCTCATTGTACATGAGGTACTCCTATGGAGTAGGTTTTCCATTTTCTTTGCGTTTTTCGTATGTTTTGCGGAGTGAAGGGTTTTATGGTAGTTGGAGTGCAAATCCTGTCACCAACCTCCTAAAAAAAAAAGGAACCCAACTGCAGGAGGACGTCCACAGACACAGTTGGGCACTAGAAATGGATGGCCGTTGGCTCACAAGGATCTCCTCTGCCCTTTCACAGGTTTTGTTTTTAATCCGACTTCTCCCGCTGCAATTATCATCTCTGTATGCACCTCATCAATGCCTTGCGCTCTTCCCTTCTTCATCCTCTTCAATGCTGTCCAGACTTGGATGTGAGTCCCACCTCGATGGGATGACATTCATGGAATATAATACATCCAGGATGATTGGAGACCTGATGTCAGACATTGTATACTGAAAGGTGCTCATACAGCACAGTTGGTCGCATGTGATGGCTCATGAGCTATTTGATCATGGATTTGTCCCCCCCCGCCCCCCTTGGAGAAATTCAGATTAAAACCATCATCCTGGTGAGGTGGTAGCAGGGGGTGCTGCATCATGCAGCATCCAGTCCGGATCAGAATGTTAATTTTTATGCTCTTTCGTCATATAGCTTGCAGACCTTTTACATTTCACACCAGATAATAATTTCATATTATGGTCTCTATATTTTGGAGCGGAGCTGCAGAAAGCCTTGGTGACACGAGGTGATTCACACCATTTACCAAGCCTTGATTGCTTGTGCAAATTGGCAGTCCCATCACCAAAGGTTGTGGGCTCTTTCAACGCAACTCCAGATGATGACGTCGCTTTTCACGTCTCTGTTTTGTATATGAACTTTGTTTTTCGTCCAGACCAGCAAATGAACGTCTATGGCAACCGCAGACTCAATAGAATTATTTAAGAATCATGTTTAAAGCATTGGCTGATTTATTATTGTTTTGTTGAAAAGATGTCTCCACACATCTCCTCCTTTGTGCATTGACAGGTACAGTAGGTAAAGCTAATCATGGTATCCTTGGTACCTTTACCTTTTTTTATACAGTGTTTAAAGCAAATGTAGGAGCTTTTATGTTTACCATACCATACCATATCAGTGAATTATGACATGAACTGCAAGGAAATTAATGGACAATGGGCAAATAAAGAGAGTATGTGGGATTTTAACCCGGTATCACGAGTTGTGAAATTAACATCCTGAGTTATGGACTTAGATGGTAATATTTTATTGCATTTCCCTCCTTTGCCCGTGCATTGGTCCCTTAAGCAAAGATAATTCTGCAATGTTTGTGTACATGCATAAATAGTACCTGTGAAGTTGTTGCAACCGTCATCGCTGTCAGTTGTAATCCTTATGACAATTCATGGACCAATGTTTGTGTGTTTGTTTGTCGCGCTCCTCCTACAGTTCTGAGATAATTACATCCAGACTTGATACATCGGGTCAGTATGACCCCACTTGGTGTACAGGGGTGTTTTTACCTTTGCTGGTCGTCTTTGGGGGAAGGGGGGGTGAGGTAGTATTCAAATTTTCGATGTAAATGTGTATCGTGTAGCGCCGCCTCCAGGTGGGAGAGGGTATTACAAGTCTCAACCATTTGTTGAGATTTGTTGTTGATCCAGTATCCCTGTTCCCACGTTTTCTAGTGTCGTGAGGTGTTTCGAATTATAAGCAGTAGGTATGTTTTTGCTTCTTGCACACAACACGGGTTATTTTTTTGCCTACACAGAACTGTCAGTTGCCTATACGTCACAATAACGTGTTGCATGCTTGGACCAAGATCGCCTATCGGGCGGGTACTCTGCTAGTTTATATAACTAGTACATGCCCGTACGTGCAGGCCCGTAGGTACGTGCCCGTACGTGCGTGGCCGTACGTGCAAAAAAAATTTTTTTTTTAAATTGTGATGTCAAAGCACCGTGTCCTGTCATTGGCTGATAAATAAATGACCGTAACTTGGGATCCACTTGTCCAATTAATATTAAACCTTGAAAAGGCACATCCACGGGTCCCCAGCGATATTCCTGGCAAGTTTCAATTAGATCAGACCAGGGGTTGTCGAGAAACGGCGGTCGCAGACACACACACATACAGACAGACACAGTGATTGCTGGAATTATAGATAGATTAGTGCATGCCCGTAGGTACGTGCCCGTACGTGCAAACAAAAACAACTTTCAAACCGCATGCCAGAAACAACAACCACACAGGCTGTTCCTTTGCTCTCGTAAACGACACACACAGATTGCTGGAATTATAGATAGACGACACACACACACACACACACACACACACACACACACACACACACACACACACACACACACACACACACACACACACACACACTCATCCATTGCTGGAATTATAGATAGATGAAATTATGTCAATGAGATGACAAATGAAGGGGTTGAATGCAGACTGCAGAGCAATGAGTAAGGAAACCCGTCGTTGTGAATCGTTTTTCCAACCAAATTGAGATGTATTTCGTTGACAAGCATGTTGAGTGGAGCTGAATTCCTTAACACTTCCAAAGGCCACACCGTTTTGACAATTGGAAACAAAAAAAAAGGTGTGCACTTTTTTTGATAAATTATTTTCGGAACAATTTTTCTTCAATAAATCAATAATAATAAAAATTGTCTCCATGTACACACCTTTATCTCGTTAGCACCTATTCATAAACAACATTGCTGAGGAAACTGCGCGTCTTCTTTGTTTCCTCGTCCAGGGCAAGAATGCGGAGGCTGCTGGATCTGCCAACGTTTTGATAAATTATTAGTTTTAATGGCCAATTATTCAATTAGCGGCAACATATTTTGCCTTTTCGCAATGTCGTCGCAAGGAAAAACACAAAGAGAAGAGAGGAGGAAAAAAATAAAAATTTACTTCCTGGTTCGGAGCATACCAGCTCACTCTGATGTTACCGAAATTTATGCACCGTCTAATATGAAAATGATCATAACTTGGGGCATTGTGTTTATCTATAAATGCGCATAAGAAATCGAGAAATTATTAGAATACACGGTCATCATTTTCCGGAAGTCCGTACGTTGTAACCCGTAATGGGGAACGCGGCTGAGGTTCCCTTCCCCCATCAGCCACGCCCACCCAGCAATGTGTCTTGTCATTGGTTGGTAAATAAATCGCCATAACTTAGGAAGCACTTGTCCGATTAATATAAAACCTTGAAAAGGCACATCCTAAGGTCCCCAGCAATTGACAAGTTTCAATTAGATCGGACCAGTGGTTGTCGAGAAACAGCGGTCACAGACACATAGAGATTGCTGGAATTATAGCTAGATGGGCAAAGGGTGATCAGTAAGTACGTGGCCTGAAATTTTATGTCACATTTCTTTAATCGATTCGATTTTGGTGAAGATCCTAAACCGGATCTGAGAATTTAATTTTTTGAGTGATTCTTCACCATTGAGAGATAGGTTGAAAACAATTTTGCATGATATCTCAAAAAGGTGTGGACGAGTTATGCCAAGACTCGGTGGACGAGTTGGTTGGGTGACAAGAACAAGCCCAGAACCAGATCCGCCCATCAGTGGGATACAAAACGTAGCTTGTTCAGCTTGGTGGAGGTATGTGCTCTACCGAGTGCTGTTCTCGTTGTGTCTGAACTTGCAAATCTCCTTTTTATTCACCTTCTACACTACAACCTCCTAAAATCTGTCCATGCACACGGTATGGTCTTGATTGCTTCAACACATCGGTCACCCAGTGTGATGTTTGCTTGGTAAAGCACTTCAATCTCGCCCGTTTTCACAAACCTCATGTTGTGATGTATTCTGAATATTTCATGGACATAAATACGATGAGTCAAAATTTTCCACTTTTTTTTTTTCCTTTTACCAAAACGAGGATGCCGAATGTTTTGCTTTCAAGTAATCTTCTGAGAACAATGGGTTAAATGCACCATTTCCCAGGACATATTATGATTTTTTTTTTTTTTTTTTTTTTTTTTTTTTTTTATACCTTGGTCGAGGCTCGTATGAGAGCTAACACACAACTCACAGCAAGGAGGCATGAGACAAGAGGGGCGGGAGTGGAAGGGACAAAACATTGGGGAACAGACACAGGTGAACTGTGGAAGGGAGAGGGATGGGGATGGGACGGGAACATGGCGAGGGAAGATGGACATTAAAGGGACTTTCAGGAAGGAAAGCAGGAGAAATGAAGGAAGTGGGCTTGGGTGGATTATCGGGGGTAGAAAAGATCATGGTTTTGGATGGGGAAGATAAGAGATGGTGGTGAACAGCTGTTTTGAAAGCCTGAAGGGAAGAATGGGAAAGAATAGAGTGAGGAAGTTTATTCCAAAGGCGGGAAAAAAGAGGAATGAAAGAGTGAAGATGAGCAGTGATTCGTGATTTTGGTAGTTTTACCAGAAGGGGGTTGTTGGCGGACCTTGAGCGCCCTGTGGAAATGTGGTTGGGACAAATCGCAGAGAGAGCAGGGGGGCAAGGCTGGAGAGAGTCGGTAGAAGACAGAAAGACCACCGACCAACCTGCGGTGATTGAGTGAGAGGCCCAAAGACTCAGCTTCATTGCGGGAGATGCCAATGATCTTAAAAGCCCTGGTTTCGACAGCGTGAAGTCGAGAAAGGTGGGAGGCAGGAGCACCAGCCCAGAGGGGAGAGCAGTACTCCATCAGGCTACGGACAAAAGCTTTGTAAGTGGTCAGGAGCTCAAGAGGGCCGAGGAAGGACTTTGCAGGGCGGAGGATTCCCAGTCGGCGACTGGCTTTTGAGGCAAGGTTGGAAATGTGACTTTCCCAGGAAAGGTCATGGCAGATAGTGAGACCCAGAAGCTTGAAAGAAAAGACTTCTTCCAGAGGATTGTTGAGAAAGTGGATGGGGGTTTATGTAAACGGTCCTTTCAGCGAGACATAGTGAGAGTGTGAGATTTGTCTGGATTGAAAGACATGTTCCACGTGTTGGACCAGTTTGTGATTTTATCCAGATCTGCAGTGAGCGAAGAAGCTGCTGCTTTCCTGTCTGAGGGATGACTGATGGTACGACAGAGGGTTGAGTCATCGGCAAAGAGAAATAGAGGATTTTCCAGAGAGTCCGAGAGATCATTGATGAAAACCAGAAAAGAACAGGGCCCAGAACGCTACCTTGAGGAACTCCAGCCTGCACAGGAAGAGGGGATGAAAGAACTCCATTTAGGGCCACACGTTGACTGCGACAGGAGAGGAAGTCTGCGAGCCATGAGTGGAGATGGCCTTGAATACCATGGGAAGAGAGTTTGGTGAGTAGGGCAGGGTGCCAGACTGTGTCAAAAGCACGTGATATGTCCAGGGATACGGCCTCGGATTTCCTGTCTGGCATTGAGGACCTCCATCCATTGATGGGAGAGCAGTAGCAGCATATCTAGGGTAGAGTGACCTGGTCTGAAACCAAATTGATGATTGGAAATCAAGCCATTGGAGAAGAGGAAGGATTTCATGTCTGAAGCGATGATGGATTCCATAACCTTGCTGATGATTGGGAGAAGGCTGATTGGTCTATAGTTACAGGGATCTGTTTTTGCACCTTTTTTATGCAGGGCAGTGATGTTAGCAGATTTCCAAGCAGATGGCAGATGACCTTGGGAAAATGAGAGGGTGAATAGAACAGAGAGAGGGTGAGCAAGAGCAGAAGAGCAGGCTTTGAGGACACGTGGGCTGATGCCGTCTGGACCGGTTGCAGAATCTGACTCGAGGTTTGAAAGCAAGCTCTCCACCTTGTCAGGAGAAAAGGATACAGAGTCCAGGGACAGTTGGGTGCGACTGGGTAAAGTGGGTAGAGATAGTGATGGGTTTGGGACACAAGATTTAGCTGCAAACACCGAGTTTAGACATTCAGCTTTATCACGTGTGGAATCAGCAGTGCGGCCATTTGAGGTAAGGGAGGGGAACATACACCAGAAACAGATTTGATTAAACGCCACCAGGATTTTGAGGAGGGAGAGAGGTTTGAGAGTTCAGACTTGAGATGAGAAAGATGTTGTTTTCTGGCTCTCCTGAGGGTAGCTACACACTTGTTCCGAGCTTTGTGGAAAGAACTGAGATTGCCCTCAGTTGGGTTTGCTTTCCATGAGGCAAAGGCAAGTTGTTTCAGGACAACTGCCTCGCCACAAGCTTCAGTAAACCAAGGGCGGGAGGAAGGGTAAGACAACTGAACACGAGAGGGGATAAATCTGTGCATGAGGGAGAGCAAGTTTCTTTGAAAGAATTCCCAGGATGAGTTGATGTTTGAGAAAGTAGTGATAGGAGACCAGTCTGTAAGTTTGATGGCTGCTCGGAGACCCTGCCAGTCGGCTTGAGTGAAATGCCAGACTCGACGGCGGTGAGGTGGTTCTCTGATAACAGCCAGAGAGATGTCCACTTTAATAAGGACGTGGTCAGAAGAACCAATTGGAGCGAAGGAAGAGCAGCAGATATTGTCAGGGAAATTTGTCAAAATC
Source organism: Eptatretus burgeri (assembly GCF_056783735.1). Taxonomy (NCBI): domain Eukaryota; kingdom Metazoa; phylum Chordata; class Myxini; order Myxiniformes; family Myxinidae; genus Eptatretus; species Eptatretus burgeri. The sequence continues at coordinate 16,084,980 of NC_140973.1, forward strand.
AGATCCAGAAGAGATGGAGTACCATTGGTTGAGATCCGGGTCGGGAAGTTGACCGATTGAGTCAGTCCCAATGAGTCACAGAAAGCTTTTGCTGATGTCCCATGGCAGGTGAGAGAGGTACCCACACCTAGCCAACTGGCGTGATGACAATTGAAGTCGCCACATAAGAGGAAGAGAGAGTTTGGATGAGAAGATAGAAGATGGTCCATGTTTTCGGAGAGTGAGGTGTAGATGGAGTCATCACTGTTCGGTGGACGGTACAGTACACATATAAACATGAGGTGGGAGTGGAGGGGAAGCCGAAGCCAGAGGTATTCCTGGGGGTGTGGGGGAGTGAGAGCAGTGCAGGGAGAGTGAGGAATAGAGTCTTTGATGAAGAGAGCAACACCTCCACCAGGACGAGGCTCAGGTCTGTCATACCGTAAGAGGGAGTAACCAGGGAGAGATACTTGGGAGTCAGACACGTCTTGGGAGAGGAAAGTTTCTGTTAGGCAGATTACATTTTCGTCATTTCAGTTCACAATGTGATGTTAGATATGTAGTGAGAAATATATATATATATATATATATATATATATATATATATATATATATATATATATATATATATATATATATATATATATATATATATATTAAACGTTAAAGATCCCATGGTGTCCTTCGTGAAGAGTAGGTGAGCTATCGCTGGCACCAGACCCATTGCTTTCTTCCAAAAATATTTGGAGCTGTTATTTCATCACACATTTCCCCCCCAAAATTCAGATCCCCCCACCCCCAATAAAACATTTAGCACAGTGACATGTGTGGAAGTGTCGGCTAATCATTATAAAGTATTATATCTTAGCCAAAAGGTGAAATAGATTGGGGGTAGAGCAAAAAACATTTGGGGCACGTGCCCCATGGGCCAGTGCCTAGCGACGTCCGTGGCTGACACCATGAACAAATTACAAATTCCTGCCCGAACTATTGCTGGGAAGGCAATGGCAAACCATCCAGTCCAACCCTTGCCAAGAAACTGCTTTGGCAGCACTGATGCTGTGAAACGCAGCATGGTACATCAGAACCAGAATTTTATATATCGTTACGAATTTCGGTCCGCCCGGCCTGCGATCGGCCACGTAACTCAAATCGCGACCGCGTCGCCCACCGGAACGAACAATTCAGTCGTGACCCTCCTTGGAACTACCGCCAGGAGCTAGTCACGGGTGGGTCTTTCGAACAAACCACAATCATGCCAATCGGCCACCCGCGCAGGATAGGGTTGTTCGCCAAACTCGACCTACCTAAGTACCTGCGCGAGTAGTTAACCGGGCGATCGTACCTTGCCGCTGGCCGGCCTAGGACACGAACCGCTTAAGCGGTCCATTCCGTGCTTCAGTGATAACTGAGCGGTGTTATCGCCGACCCCGACGGATGTGATTCTATTTACTGGGTGCTTACACCCTTCTAACAATTCCTTCCGTGATGCAAGATGGAACTTTCAAACAAGGGAAAGGACGCAACGAAACGGGGAACAGTTCAACAAGCACATTTTATTGCATACTCAGACAAGCACGTTTTTACAGCCATACAGTAAATCATGCACGTACACAGTGAAAGCAATGAAAGCAAGCAAAGGCAGAGTAACAACCGAATAAAGTGTCTTTATTCCACACGCACAATTAGACAATTCTACTTATAAGACGGTGCCACCACATGCATTTACACAAAAGCAAAGAAAAGCCACCCTCCAAGACAAGGGTGGCAGACATGTCCGTAGACCAAATGTACGTGGGACCTGGATGAGCGGCCAGGTCCACGAGACCGAAGGGACTTACCCGCGCCGTCGTGGCGCGATGGCGGGCAAGCTGCGATGTCAGCGTAGCTGCACCTGGCTTCATGCCCCTGGCGTGGCCGGTGAGCTCTCGCCGGCGTTCTCCGCGCAGGCATGTGTTTCACCGTCGGCACCACGGTTGGGGAGGGGAACGGACGGGGTTACCGGCGCTTTCTTAGCGCGTAGCTCGGTAAGGGAGAGTGGAATTGCTGATGCTCCGTCCAACGAGTTGACGCTCTGGACCGCACTGGCTCCGGTGAACTCCTCTTGGCTGTGGCCTCCACTACACCCCTTCTCCGGCGGCGGTCCCCACTCAGCCCTCTGGTTCACCTCTGAGCCCTCCTCCGCGTCCCTACTCCACTCAGCAACTCGCCCTCCTCATCCCTCAACTTCGACCTGACCTCCGAGCTCCTTCCTCTCCGTCGATCGGCCCCCGTCTGCCTTAAGACTTCAGCTCCAAGCTCCGTCTCCCGACTCTGCCCCACCGACACTGCCGCCATCTGCCTCTTCGAGCTCCGTCCTGTTCTCCAACCCCTCCAGACTGCCTCGAGCTGCGTTGTGCTCGCGCTTATATAAACCAGGGGAGGAGTGCATATGTAAATGTGGATCACAGCGGGTTTGGAGGCGGGGCTACACCACCTGATGCTCAGCCATTGGATGGATGAAAAGTGGGCGTGAATCATTCCTGATCCAATTTCTTCTTCGAAAGGATCCCATTCACAACCCATGGCACGACGTTCGGTAGAAAGATGAAGATGGTGGGAGTTTGCTGTGGTGGTTTGGGAAGGGTGTTGGTGGTGGCGATTTGGTTGTTGGCAGATGATTGGTCCAAAATAATGATAGAGAAAAGAAAAACGGCTAACTCAAAGGATCGCAGCCCTGTGAACACGGAAATTCCCTTTAAACAACGGTGGGGAAATCTAACTACACATATACTTATCGTCATAACTGATCGAAGGTCCTTTGTGGTGGTCTGCGAATTTCTACAGCCGTAACAATATATACTAGACGACACGTGAACCCGTTGGGTTCCTGTTGTGACAGAGGTTGATAATAAAATCATTTTAAAAATAAAAAAATGAAAAAAAGATAGCTCCAGCGAACTACACCGCTGAGGTTGTTTGCATTGATCAAATTCTCCGGAAGAGTACTTCACTGAATCGGGAATTGATTTTTTAAATTATTTTTTCGTTGCCCGATTTGAACGAAACTTAATACTGCACATCGCTGGAGAATGGTGAGAAATGTGGGCTGAAAATTTTTGCGCTGTCGTGTACCATTTTCTCTATATTTCGGGAATATACATACATACATACAAGATGAGAGTTTTAGTAATATATATGTATATATATATATATATATATATATATATATATATATATATACACATTATATATATATATATATATACACATTATACATACATACAAGTACACATATATACGTGGTCCGTCTAAAAAGTAACGAGACCGACTTCACAGAAATTTTATTCCTTCAGAACTTCACAGAAAAAACAAACAAACAATTGAAATCACAGCTTGTCCCCTTCTCAAGCCTGGTGTTGGCGCAGTGGTTAGGGCAGCGGGTTCAAGCCCCATTGGGCCACTGAATTAATACACCAGGGGGTTGACTCAGCCAGTCATCCTTCCGAGGTCGGTGAAGTGAGTACTAGTGAACTGGGCCGGTGTATACCCCGGTTAAAATAGGTGTACCATATCCCTGTGTCGTAAGAGGCGACCAGGGTTGCGTCAGGAAGGGCATCCGGCATAAAACATGCGCCAAATCACGATGCGGATCATACGGATGATCTGCTGTAGCGACCCCCAAACGGGAGCAGCCGAAAGAAGAAGAAGAAGAACTTGTCCCCTTCTAAATAGTTTTCCTCCAGTCTCACACACTTGTCCATCCTCTTCTTCCACGCTTCGATGCACCCCCGGAAGGCTTCTTCTGGAATTCTCTGGAGCTCCGGAGTCATGGCCCTTTTGATGGCCTCCACATCAGGAAATCGGGTCCCCTTGATCATCCCCTTGAACTTGGGGAATAGGAGAAAATCACAAGGGGCAAGTCTCGCGAATACGGAGGTTGCTCCAGAGTTGGCACGTTCCTCTCTGCCAGAAACTGTCAGATGCTCAGGGCACTGTGAGCAGGGCGTTGTCATGCTGGAGCACTCAGGCGTTGTTCTCCCACAGATCCCTCCTCTTGTCCCTGACTGATCTCATGAGGCGCATGCGGATCTCCTTCTACACATATTGATTCACTGTTTGACCCTGTGGTAGAAACTCAGTGGACGATGCCCTTGATGTCAAAAAACGTGATGAGCATCACCTTAACCTTCGACTTCGACATCCTTTCTTTCTTTGGTCTTGGTGATGCCGGACTTTTCCACTGACGACTCTGCCGTTTGGTCTTGGGATCGTATTCGAATATCCACGATTCCTCGCCAGTAATGACTTTCCCGAGCAGGTCTGGATGTGCTCGATAATGTCTTGACAAACAGTGACTCTTTTCCGTTTATGGTCCTCTTACACCTTGCGCATTTCGAGATTTTCAGTGAGGATGCTTCAGACAGTGTCCTTGTTGATGGAAAGTACCTCAGCAATCATCCGCACCGTGAGTCGACGATCTGCGCGCACCATCTGCTTCACACGCTCGATGTTGTCCGCCATTCTGCTCGTTGAAGGTCTTCCAGACCGTGGATCATCTTCAACCTCCTCCCGAAACTCTTTGAACCGGCCACGCCGGCGTGCAAACGGCCACGTAACTGGAATCGCGGCACGTCGCCCACCGGATGGACAATTCTGTCGTGACCCTCTCGGAGTAACGCCGGGAGCCAGTCACGGGTGGGCCTTTTGGCCTCACCACGATCATGCCAATCGGCCACCTGTGTGGGATAGGGTTGTTCGCCAAACTCGACCTACCTAAGTACCCACGCGGCTGGTAGACCAGGCGATCGCACCTCGCCGCAGGTCGACTCTGGACACGGGCCGCTTAAGCGATCCGTTCCGTACTATCGGGATAACCGAGCGGGGTTATCGTCGGCCTCGACGGTTCCGATTAATTATCGGGCGTATTAAGCCCACTACCAACCCTTCTACGTGAAGCAAGATGGAGATTCAACGAAGGAAAGGACGCAGTGAAACGGGGAACAATTCAACATGCAAGCACTTTATTTACACGACACACGGAGAGCACACATATAGCAATTAAAACAATTATGCACAAAAAGCAAATGTAACAAAAGAAACAATCACGCAGATATACTACCGAATAAGACCGACACACGGCAACGCTTAACAGTTTTACTTCACCAGACTGGCACCACACACACACGTTTACACAGAACCCAAAAGAAATGGAAGTCGCGACTTCCCTGAGCGTGTCGAGTCCCTCTCCGACGTCCGTCGACGGGGTCCCGCCTGGCCGCGACTCCGTGCCTGAGCGTGGTAGGCGAGTCCTCTCCTGCATGCCTCGCGCCTGCACGTGTTGGCCACTCGACGGTACGGACGGGGTTTTTGGGAAATGGACGGGGATTGTTCGGCGCTGTTTTCCGCGCTCGCGCACGGGTCAACGAAGCAAGGCAGGAACCACAAAGCTCACGACTCGAGCCAGAAGACGACCATCAAGACTAACCCTCGACTAACCACTCACTCCAACTCTCGACCAACCAACCCAACAACCAACGACCTCTTGACCAACCACTTCTTGACCAACCAACCCAACAACCAACGACCTCTTGACCAATCACTTCTTGACCAACCACTTCTCGACCAACGACTCTTGACCAACCAACCCAACTACCCTCAAGGTCCGTCCTGTTCGCCTTTTGTAGCGTGGGGCTCCGCCCTTCGCTCCGCCCCATTTTCGGCCCCGCCTCCCTTCGAGCTTCTTGGAGAAGCCTCTCGAAGGGGGGCGTGACCTGTCGCTTTCCCTCCACCCTGCGCCGTGCGGGGGCCGGGGGGGAGTCAGTCTTGGTGTGGAGCCAGGGAATTATTCCCCCAAAAAGAGGCCCCCACCCTTTCTCACCTTTGACCCCTGCATTGCCCCTCCTCCACACCGAGCGCAGAGGAGCTCGACGAGAAAAACAGGCGGGAAAACCCCCGCGCATAGTGGTTGGTTTTTGTTTGTTCCCGGAGATCGTAACCGCACAGGGCCTGCTGAATGGCGAGTGGCGAAGATGTGGTAGCGTTGATGGTGGAGGTGGCGTGGTTGTAGTGTGGTTGGCGCTGTGGTGGGGATGGCGTGGTTGTTAAGATGCTGTTTGTTTGAAATAAAAGATAGAACAGAAAAAATGGCTAACTCAAAGCGTCACAGCCCAGATGGATCACATAAATTCCCTCTATACAACGGGTTTGGGCTAACTACACATGTACTTACAGAGATATCTCACCTACGGGACCTGAATGGTGGTTTGCGAATTTCCACAACCACAACACTATAGATATATATATATATATATATATACATACATACATATTGTTGCGGGCCGGGGACCGTTGGCGAGAGCGACTGCAAGGTGGGGGAAGTTACGTCGTCTCCCACCAGACTCCCGGAATTGTAGGCCATCACTCATGGACAATTCCGTGAGGCAGCGGGTCGCTTAACCAACCGTGGACGCCAATACCTCCACCGCGTAGCGTAGGGTCTTTTTGTTTAGAACCAATTTACCTAATTAACCATGCGGTGTCATCTACCGGGGAACCACGCCCTCGGTACGCCTTGCCCGATCCAGGTCACTCTACAAACTACAAACTACCAACCACCTTTCTGGATTGGATGCAGCCAAGTGGAACTACCAAGGACGTACTGGCAAGAATGAACATAATCTCGGGGTTAAAGACCCGGCTAACCTCATATCCGAACCATGCTGGACCAATGAAGGAAAAGACAGAAATTAACTGGGAACATTTCTACAATAATTTATTTATAAGCACTTACAAAAGAAAGACACAGAGCAGACTTACGCGGGAATACAAACAGGCAATATTTACAATGATCAACTAAAAACACTTATGCAGTTCTATTTAAAGATGGCGCCACACACTCAGACGAAAATACACCCAGATGTTTGCAAAGGACCCCCGCAGCCAGAGAGGGAGGTGAGCTGAGATCGCAGTTCTCTCAGGTATCTGAACGTTGTTGGGAAGGGATGCTCCATGGTGCGGCACCAGTCAATGGTCGTGCGGCTCGGTCCACGGCCGCCCGCGTGGAGACCGTGTCTGCGAAGGAGCCCGGGTCGAGTCGAGCGGGGATCAGGGTTTCCAGCTTATTCGCAAGACGACTCACTTTTCAGCTCAGCACACCAGACTACGAACCCTCCGACCCTCTCAGCCTCAACCAATGAACCCTCCGACCCTCTCAGCACACTACCCTGAGGATGGTGTCATAATTTATAGATCACCCTCAACGGGGAGGGGCCTTGGTGAAGCCGACGTCACTGTTCGCCCTGATTGGACGGGGCTTCCATGGGGCCGCCCTTTCTGGGCGGGGTTTCGGCCACACCAGGAAGCCCGCCCACTGCGCGAGTCTGGACTCGCCAAAAAAAGGTACACACAAAGATTCTGCCTCGGACAGCGAGTCGCCAGTTGGGAGAGTAGGCGAACACGCGCTTGTTCAGCCCATGCGAGAGTAGCAAGCGAGATGAAGGTGCAAGCAGGCAGAGGGTACCATGGGTCGTCATGGATGGGGTATAATGATTTATTAATCACAACGCACCCCTTTGATTTCCCACCAAACACAAGGAGGGGTTCCATCTACACATATGCTTAACGGCATAACTAACTTCGGGGAACCTGTAAGTTTGTATGCATACGGTTCCTAGAACCGTAACAATACATACATATATACTGGAAGGGACTCGTGGAGCACCCGTGCAATATAAGATGTGAGTTCAAGTCCTCAACTCACCCCATCCCCCCTCACAAACTGCAGGTCATTAACCCCCCCTCCCAAACCCCAAGTCCTCAGCAACCTCCAGGCTCACGCCCCCAAGGCCTCACCCACCCCACCCAACCCAAAGGCGTCAATCCCCTCCCCACTCCAAAACCCCTCATAGAAGAACATGACAGCTCCGAGGCATCTTTGCCTTCACAAAGCAGTGAGCAACAATATGGTGGCTGTAACACTGAAATCTGTCTTCAAGCCACCTCACCACCCAAAGTCCTCCACCACACATAGCACCCTCCTCTCCCTTTATTCCCATTCTTCAAAGTAAAAGAGCAAATTGTTGAATGGTCATTACATGTTTATTCGTTACCTCATTGAAATCGTGGAATATTTAGTTCTTCACGCCATTAACTCCATTCACGGAAAGCGTGATCTGAACAGGAAGTGGATGTCTGACAGGTCGTGGTTTATTACGATTGGTCGTTTTGTCTTTTTTTTAATTAATTTTTAGCTCACCTGGACTTGAGTCGATTGAGAAGTTTTAGTCAAGTGAGCTTACGCGATTGAGCAGTGTGTCCGTATGCGAGTTAGTGAGTCAGTCAGTCAGTAAACACTTCAGTCATTATCGCTTGAACCAAACATGATTTTGATGAAACTTGGCCACAAGCTTCACATATGATGCAGAACGAAGGAGTATTGACCGCATCAAAATCTGCGCTCATTGAGGAGGGAGGGGGTGTTTGGATCACCCAAAAATAGGTATTTTCTCCTCTCCAAAACTACACACATGATTTCGATGAAACTTGACCACAACATTCATCACCCGTGATGTACCAGTTTGTTCACAGCATTAAAAAAATCATGGTCTAAGGGGGTCTGCCGGGAGTTTGAGTGACTGTTGCTCCTGATCCAGGTGAGCTTCATGAGTGATTATTTTTTAGTCCTGTTTTTTTTTTTCCATAAGTGATTATGATTAAACTAATTGTGTTAATAAAATATTATAAATTAATTATGTTCTTCATGAAGCATCTTCAATATGCATCGAAGTTGCAAATGTGGGTGGAGTCAGGGCAGCTGTCCAACCAATCAGTGGGAAGGATTTTTACAGACATACAAATGAACAAACAAGCGTATTGTTACGGTTCAAGGAACCGTACGTATACAACATACAGGTGTCCCAAGTCAGTTATGCCATTAAGTATATGTGTAGACAGAATCCCTCCTTGTGTCTAGTGGGTAATCGAAGGGGTGCGTTGTGATGTTTTTTTTTAGTTAGGGTAATAAATCTTTATATTCCATCCTCCATTGCGATCCACGGTACCCGAGCGCTTGCAGCCTTTGGTTCGCTGGCAACAACGTACCACGGTACACCTGTTGTCTCTGGAGGCTCGTTTTTCCGAGACAGAATCTTCGCCGTCACAGTTCCTATTCGGCTTCTCCAAATGCTCCAACTCTTTCTTGAGGAGTCCACACGCGTGGCGTGGGCGGGCCTCGCCGGTGCCTGGCCGAGGCCCCGCCCAGAAAGGGCGGACCCATGGAGGCCCTGTCCAATCAGGGCAGACAGTGGCGTCGGCTTCACCAAGGCTCCTCCCCGCTGAGGGAGGTCTATAAACCACGACATCATCCTCAGTCTCGAGTTATTTGGGGGTCGTTCATTCTGTGCTTGGAGGCCGGAGTTGGTTGGAAAACGAAGGGGTTCCCACTGCTTGGCTCCGCTCACATCTTGCCCCGATGGCCCGACTACTGGTCCCGGCCCACTCGAGCTCCTCCACGGACCGGAACTCCACACGGGCGGCTATGGACCTGACTGCACGACCGTTGGCAGGTGCCGCACCACGGAGCATTCCTTTCCCCCGAGACTCAGGTACTCGAAAGAACTGCGACCTCAGCCCGCCTCCCTCCCTGGCTGAAAAAGTCCTTTGCCTTCAACTGGGTTTATTTTGTCCGAGTGTGTGGCGCCAGTCTAATAAGTAGTAACTGTATAAGTGTTTTCGATCATTGTAAATCTTGCCTGTGTATTCCCGCGCAAGTCTGCTTTGTCTTCTTTTGTAAGTTGTTGTAAATTGTCGCACTACATCTTCTTTCTTTCCCCTGCATAACACCCCAATAAACCTAAGCATGCGCCACATAAATTTCCTCGTTTATGATAAGTAAATTATTGCAGAAATGTTCCCAGTTCGTTTCTGTCCTTTCTTCATTGGTCCAGGATGGTTCGGATCTGAGTTTTAGCCAGGTCTTTGTTCCCGTTAATATGCTCATCCAAGCCGGCACGGCTTTGGCAGTTCCGCTGGACTGCACCCGAACCGGAGTTGGTAGTTGGAACTCTACCGCAGTCGGTAGAGTGACCCGGTTCGAGCAAGACGTGCCGAGGGTGTGGTTCCCCAGTAGATGACACCACGTGGTTAATTAGGTAAATTGGTTCTCGACAAAAAGACCCTACGCTACGCGGTGGAGATATTGGCGTCCACGGTCGGTTAAGCAACCCACCGCCTCACGGAGTTATCCGAGAGGGACGGCCGACAATTCCGACAATTTGTTCTGAGTGCCGGTGATAACTCACCTACTCTTCGCAAAAGACACCGTTGCATCTTTTTTATCCACCAACTAATGGTGGCAAATGGGACACCCAGTTTAACATCTATCGGATCCAAGGGATGGCACACACAATGATGCAACACCCTGCCTGTGAAACCGGGATGACAATTTATAGCTGGGCCAAGATTCAAACCCAGGCCAGACAGCTTATCAGTGAGTGTGCATCAAATCCTTAGAACATCAACTCTTGGGAGGAATTGTGCATTCGTGTTAGACATATACATCTCTCTGAAGGTTTGATTTTCAGCCAAAATCAGTTTAACCACAGAGTTTGTCACCAGACTCATAGAGAGTTTGAAACTACATAATACGGCAGATACTTTGAGCAAATACCTCATTTTCACAACCTGACATCATAAGAGACTCATCAATCGGGATAATGGAGAAAGTGAAAGAGGGAGAGTAACTGCACGAGAGAAACCAATTCTCGAAGCTCTTCATTATGGCAGAAATAACCTCAATAAATCATGTCACTATCTAAAGACACTTAAACAAATGCAATTCCAACCCTTTTGTTGTTTATATTATTGTTCCCAATACTCAGTTACAAGGTTAGATAATTTGTGATCAAAATCCTACGACGTTAGAATATGTCAAATGCAAACCCCATTCACTGTTCTGGTACCAGGAACCATGTGCTGCTCTGGCTTTTGCCACATTAGATCTTGACCAGCAAGCAGCATGTGCCTGCCACAACCCCATCATGTCTGTGGTGCACAAACAGAGGTTTTTGTGGTTCACAAACAGAGACAAACAGGAGAGGTCGCCGGGCCAATTACATTTAAGAGATGCATAAACCTCCGGCTATGCACAGATTGCTAAAAGCTGACCTGCCGCTCACTATAACTACAAGGTAGTTCACACTGTTTAGGCACTAGCAAATACAACCCGTCGCTTCGCTGACGGGGACAATATGGGAGGGGGAGGGAGAGAGAGAGAGGGAGAGAGAGAGAGAGAGAGAGAGAGAGAGAGAGAGAGAGAGAGAGAGAGAGAGAGGGGAGAGAGAGGAGGCAGATGAAAGGTGAGGGGGGGAGGGGGAGGGAGGCATAGACGATGAAGAATGGGGAGGTGGGGAAAGTGCCACCTCACCAAACGTTGCTATTCACTGTGGGAAGGGGGGGAGGGGAGAGACACACACACACACACACACACACACACACACACACACACACACACACACACACACACACACACACAGTGAGAGAGTGACAGAGGTGAGAGAAGAGAGTGCTGCATTAGGGGGGGAATGGGGAGGGAACAGAGTGAGAGAAGGGTGGGGGGGGGGAATAAAAAAACAAAAATGATGGGTGATGGGTGGAGGTGGGGTTGGCAAAGAGAATAATATGTGATGTTTAATGCCCGAACATGAAAAAAAAAGTCAGAACAGCTGAACACACAACAGAGTTTGTAAAGTAATCCACTGACAAATCTGCAAAAACGTTGATATTCCAGTTCCACAAAATTTGTGGAAAAATGAACCAAAAGCAATCAGTGAAAACATGGAAGTACCACTCACGTACAACCTTATGATCCCATTGGGCGTGGACCTCGAAAACTAAGCATTGCGACCAGATATCATACTTCGGTGCAAAAAAAAACGAGAAGAAAGCATTGATAATTGGGGTATTAATACCAGTGATTTTGGACTAACGATGCAGAAATCAAGAAAATAACCAAATACCAAGACTTCAAACATGAAGTGAAAAGATCCTGGAAGCTGAAGAATGTCAAAGTTGTACCAGTGATAGCTGGAACTACAAGAATGATGACAAAGAACCTCACAGAGATATTAAAAACCATCCCTGGGAATATTATTACAAACAAACTACAGTTGGAAGCCGTCCTGGGCTCAGTAACAATCCTGAAGAGAACCCTAGGTATAAAACTTTGAGAACAGAAAACTTCACGGCTTGGTCCATGAATCGTGACCCCTTACTGAAATTAAGGTGGATACTTTGAGCCTACCCTGGGAGGAATCCATTCCACATTCTAAAACCCACATATGCAAATACTGCAAATACCAATCACATATGCAAATACTGCAAATACCAATCAACGACATACACACACACACACACCTGGTAGGTCTCTGTTTCACCTCCTGAGACCCACCCACATGTGGAGATAGAAGGCAACAGCAGCAACTTGCAGGTACACACACACACACACACACACACACACACACACACACACACACACACACACACACACACACACACACACACACACACACGACGGTGGATACTTCAAGACCTGGAAGGGTTCCGTTGCACCTTCTGAAACCCGCATATACAAAAAAAAAATTCAGCTTGGTCCACATATAAAGCAAACAACAACAAAAAAGCCTCTTCACTTGCAGCAAAAAAATAATTGATCCTTGCTTCTAGAAACTACCGACGATTAATATATTGCCAGAACTATAATATTAAATTTGTAATGTTAGCAAATTGCCCAAAACGGAAACAGCAAACTGCGTATGTAATTATCGAAAAAAAAAAGACCCCCTGTGGACTGTGCTGTCATGGATTGCAAAGGCAGGTGATGAAGCACGGCATTTTACTCAATAAATTTACACTTTCTGCACATTCCATAATTTTTTCTTCACTCAATAGAATTCAATGAACAGTAGAAAAAGTTAAGTTTAATACTTTGCTTAAATAAATACACTAAGGTATAAAAAAAAGAAAAAAAAATCGCAAATTTGTTAAAATTTTTGTATTTCACAATGGTATATATTTAATTTAATTATATATATTCCCATTAAACAATGGTGGGGAAATCTAACTGAACACAGACTTATCGATCTAACTGAACTACGGACCATTATGGTGTCCTGCGAATTTCCACAGCCGTAACAATATATATATATATATATATATATATATATATATATATATATATATATATATATATATATATATATATATATATATATATATATATATATATATATATATATATATATTGTTATGGATTCGCGCCCGCCGGCGTGCTGACGGCCACGTAACTCGAATCGCGGCACGTCGCCCACCGGACGGACAATCCAGTCGTGACCCTCTCGGACTAACGCCGGGAACCAGTCACGGGTGGACCTTTCGGTCTCACCGCGATCGAGCCAATCGGCCCCCGCGTGGGATAGGGTTGCTCGCCAAATTCGACCGACCTAAGTACCCACACGGAGGGTAGACCGGGCGATCGCACCTCGCCGCAGGTCGACTTCGGACACGGGCCACTTAAGCGACCCGTTCCGTACTATCGGGATAACCGAGCGGTGTTATTCGTCGACCTCGACGGTTCGATTAATTATCGGGCGTATTCAGCCCACTACCAACCCTTTACGTGAAGCAAGATGAGGATTCAATGAAAGAAATGACGAAGCGAAGCGGGAAACAGTTCAACACAAAGCACATTTATTCGCGATGAACGGAAAGCACACATATTCAATTCCACCAAAAGCACATAGAAAAGGAAAAGAAACACAATGCAATTTTACACAAAAACAAATGCGACAATGCAGATCTAATACCGATTACGCGAGCACACGGCAACACTTATACAATTTTACTTCACAGACGGCGCCGACAACACATATCCAAAACCAAGAAAAAGAACACCCTCAAGGATGAGGCGGGCCTGAGGCCGAGACCGGGTCGGGCCTACCCGTCTGGTGATGAGACGCGGAGCGGCGATGGTGCCTCAACTCCGCGGGCCTCGCGGGCAGTGTCTGGTAGGGGGTGGGAAAGGGGCCCCCTTGGTCGCACTATCTCAGCGCGGGGGGAAACAGGAGGGGGTTGCTGATGCTCGGGGGAAAGGAGGATTTTTGCTCTGCCTCGAGTCCCGCGACGAGCGTCTCCACCTCGACCAGGTCGCGCCGTCGGCCTCCCTGGTGTGCAGCTCCCGGCACGACGCGAGCACCCCCTCGTCTGCCTTCGCCGCCTCTCCACAGCTCCGTCCTCTTCGCTCCGACTCCAACGCACACAACGACGACCAACGACTTCTTGCTTCTTCTTCCCAACTCCACCGACTGCGAAGTCTTAACTCACTCGACTGACGAACGCGGTCGCTTATATAAGCCCCGTGGCTTCGCTCTCTCATCTTTGACCCCCTGCCTTCGACCTTTCACCTCGCTCCCCATTGGCCCGAGAAAAAGTGGGCGTGAATGCATTTTGATCCATGAATTTGCATATAGCGACCGCCCTCCAACGCCCTGGAGGCGGGGCCAAATCGCCCCACGCTCACCGATTGGACGGAACAAAAGTGGGCGTGAGCCGTTTTTGATCCGTTTTTGGAGCGGAAAATCCGTGGTTTTGTACACGCTGTTCGGCGCGCGCCCTGCACGAGTCCAATACCGGTACCCACAAGCGGCGCAAGAACGGTGGCGATGCGACGGTTGTGAGGTGTGACGGGAAAGGTCGTGGCTGTTGTGGTGAAGCGGCGTTGTGGTGGGTGGTTGATGTTGTGACGACTGTTGAGACGTGGTTGGCGGTGGTAACAATGGCAGTTGGTCCAAAATAAAGATAGTAAAAGAAAAACGGCTATCCTGAAGAGTCGCAGCACGCATAAATGACATGTATTCCCACTAGACAACGGGTTTGGGCCTAACTACACATATACTTACCGAGATATCTCACCGAAGGGACCTGAATGGTGGTTTGCGAATTTGGTAACTACAACACTACCCCCTCCCCTTTTTACAGACTCGTCCCGAGTCGTCAAATTTTCGTGTGCCATCATGTGTAGTTTTCCCCTAGTACATTTTACCTATGGATCCCTGAGTGCGACATTCATGGTATTCGTGTCCCCAAAATAAATAACCTGAGGGCTGCGTAACTACCTAAACAAACTCACTCACACGGACGACTTAAATAAAATTGCCGGCGCTAGGACAGACATGCCGGGGGCGCACTCACATTTACAGTACATCTTAACCTTAACTTACAAATTTTACACGAAACCATGGCCCAGGATCAATGAGCTCTGCAAAAGAAAGCAGTTAGCAGGGAGCCAGGCTGCTCGCATGCAGTCTCTGGCTCAAAACAATGCAGGTGACAGGGAACGTGGCTGGCTGCTCACACGCAGTCCAAGGCCTTCCTTTTTGAACTGAACGCAGTGAACCACAACGGTGCATGGGCTGCACAAATGTAGTCTCCGTGCCAGCTCAAGTGGCACACGCAATGAACACAACGAATAGATTGATGAACACAAACACGGTGCACGGGCCGCCAGTGCAGGCCCGTGTTGTAGCTGCCAACAGGGCAGTTCTCGCAGCTTGCAAACTGTTGCCTTCTGATCCTGGCGCACATGGCAATGAACAGGGGGGGGGCAAAGCAAAAATTGAACGGGGCTAGTGAACAGGGGCAGTGGGCATGGCATGGCAAAGGCAGCAGGCAAACACAGCCTGCAGAAGAAGGCCGCTGCAGGCAAACACAGCCGGCAGATGAACTGGCCGGCACAGGCCTTGAAGTACCACAGCCAGCCGGCAGATGAAGTGGGCCGGCACAGGCCTTGCAGCACAGCAGCTGCAGACGATCCAGCCGGCACAGGCCTTGAAGAAAAACAGCCAGCCGATGAACTGGCCGGCACAGGCCTTGCAGCACAGCAGCTGCAGATGAAGTTGGCCAGCCTTTGCCGTTCAGTGGAGGTTGGTGGAGGGAGTGCGGTGGTGCTGGCCACTTGGAAGGCAGGCTCGGACCTACCTACCTGTCTCCCTCCCAACCTATCGCCTTTGCCTGTCACTGTACATACCCACTCCCTTAATTTGTCAAACCCCAATTTAGCCCCAACTCATTTTTTTATTTATTTTTTTATTTTTTTTACTTCCCCACTATAAATCGTCCCCTAACCCCCTTTACTGTCCTTGTTCGGCTAACCTATCCTGTCACCTAGCCTACTCCCAACCCCTACGTTCCCTTCCCGGAGGGGAATAAGGGAGAGCTAGCGTCCTGTGTCGAGGCCCAACTCAAGCCTCAGAATGGCCTCCCCAGAGTTCGGCGATCTATAACCAAAGTGGGTCCAGCGGCCCACAACGACAGCGAGGGGATGGATGGTGCGGAGGGGTACATCTCCTAATCTACCCTAAGCATTTAACTGTTAAACTACCCCGGGGCTTTCAACAAGCGCCTCTCGCTTAAACTATTGGTTCTAACAACCCAGATTCCCGTTGCCTGTGTTGGTGTCCTTACAATTTCGGGCCTCGCCCCCCAATTTTCTTCCCGTGCCCTCACACGGTCTCATGGCTGGGACACGTGGCTCCCTTTGGCAGGCACGACCCTCTGCCGATTCTCCAGCTATGGCACCCCCGGGCACTACACTGCCTCTGAGCCTACCAGCTCCCTAACACCGGGGAGTGCCCCCCATGGCACCTCCCCTGAAACGCACACGTGGCAGGCTGGCCTCCCGGGCCCCTTTCCGAGGGTCACCCGTGCCCACAACACTGCCCACGCGGCTAATGGCGCCCCGGGCCCCCGCACCAAGCAGGCGCACCCGTGCCCACTACGCTATCCCGGCCCCCCATGGGCCCTTGGCCTACCACGACCGACTAGCCTGGTGCCCGGGGTACCCACTCAGCGATACTCACCTTTCGCAGCCACGCTCCCAAGCCCATCAACAGGGCTCCTGCACCCCTCCAAATGGGTTCCGAGCCTACATTCCCACCAACAACAAAACAACCTCCATTTTGTAAATTTGACTAACCCCTAACTCACTTTATACTGACCCCGGGGTCCCTTGGGTGGGAGTCACTCCTCCCCCCAATCACTCATCGCACCATGCATTCCCCATTCGCTCCACTCACACAGACCCGCTGGCCTCACTCACTCACCAAGCACACGCTTCCACTTCACTCACCAAGTCTTCAACACTCACCGCTGAACTCTGCCATCCTTCTAACTACATCCCCTAACTAACTCGTGCTCCCACGTCGTCCCTTAAACTATAGCACGTTCCATTTAACACTACGTAGCTAAACTACGTCCCCGCTACACATCCACAAGTCTGTCACTGTCTCCTAATAAATCATTAATCCATTTCCCATTTTCCCATCCTAAATCTGGCTACAATCCCTCTAACTAATCCATTCCACGGACTCCATGAGGACTTACCCCTGCCCCATGAAGTCGGTATAACTAAGCTAACCCTTCCCCCTAACTAGTTTCCATCCTGTGCCCAGGTAAGGGGGTCTTCCACCCCTTGCCCAGGAATCCTGTGCACCCGAAAGTGAGGCTTGCTTTCTTTTTTTTTTTTTTTCTTTTTTTTTTTTTACATGCGCAGCACCTGCGCGGCAACTCGCGCACTTTGCACCTGCCCGTGACGTCATGCAGCTGCACGTGTTCCTCGTCCCTCTTGGACGGTACCATCCGGCAGGGATACCTCTCCTGCCGGATTCCAACCCCACGTGCAGCCATGACGTCACCGTGCGCATAAAAAAAACCACAAGCCCCACGTCTCGAGGGGTTCCCCACGCGAACACATGTGCTTTGCCCGTTGGAGCTTAACACACACGATCGCGTGGAGAACCCGTCCGGTCCAAATCCATAATCCTGCCTAAACTTTGTCCGTCCGCGGGATCGGCAAATCCACCGCGTGCGTTTCCGGACCGGAACTTCATTCCCGCAAGCGAGCACGTGGCGGTCTCGTGCGTTGCACAACACGAACCTCGTGCTCACTGCTGGGTGAACCCGGCACGGTCCCCGAAACAACTACAGCCGCTACTCGGCTTTCTTTTCTCACATGTCGCCGTCGTCGCCTCCATTCCACCCACGCACACCTGCGTGTAACGACGCACACACTCCACTCCATTATATTCACACCGGGAGACGCGGCTGCGTGCTCCCGCATGCCGACCGACATCTCCCTCACATACCGCTCTCTCACACACACGGTCTCCCTTGCATAACCCATACCACTCACACGTGGTGCTCCAATCACTCGTGCCTCACTCACACACGGTGCCTCACTCACACACCGTGCCTCACTCACACACGCGGGGGCACTCACCCGCGGTGCCTCATCCACACACGGCGTGCTGGGAAGCACACACTCCGGCACACTCGCCACCACACCACTCACACACGGGGTCGCTTCCACACACGGGGACGCACTCACATTTTGCACCACACACACAGGGACAACCATACTGGGGATTTGTGTCCCCACAAGGGTCTCCGGGGCCTCTATACGCCCCAAGCTTTCCGTGCACCCGTCCACAGCACTCCTCCCCTCAACCTCGCAAAGCACGACCGAACTCACCTGGTCGTGACTTGCCTCAAGGGGGCATCCTCCCTCCCCTCGTTCCTGGAGGAGGCCATCCAGGTGCTCGCACTGGGTCTCTACACGCTCCGCGAGCTCACCCCCATTATCCTCCACTACCTCCGTGTGTGTGTGTGCGTCACTTACCCCGTCTGCATCGTGTTGTTTCTCCTCTATTTTTCTGTCTCCCGTGTCTCTATACATTTATTTAGTTTCTGTCGTCGTCACCTGTCTATTAGTCTCCGCTTCTTTCTGGCGTCTTTCCGTTATCTTTATGTAGGTCAACCTTGCTTTCTCTTTCAGTCGCTCCAGTCCTTCCCTGTTTTTCACTCCTTGCTCTTTCACGATCTCCGCGTACCTCATCCTTGCTTTCCGTATTAATTGTCCTTTTCTCTCCCTCCCAATTACTTTCACCTCGTCTCTTGTCTCCCGAATTACTTTTTCCTTACCCGCCTCCACCGCGGGCCCGACAGCCGTTGCACCCCCTTCCAGCTCGTTCGTTCCGACACGTGGAGTCGCCATTCCCAGCTCCCTGGTCACGGCCTTCATGCCCGCCTGCAGGCATCGGCCCATGTTCTGCGTCTCACCCCGCAGCTTTTTCGTTTCTTCCTTCCTTTGCTTGTTCATGCCTTTCATTTCGTTTATAAATTCAGTTGTGTTTGCATCCATCTTTTCGATTATTTGTTGTGTATTCGCATCCATCTTTTCGTTCATTTGTTGTGTATTCGCATCCATTTTTGCTGTCATTGCCGCCAGCATGGCGCATAGCTGGGCCATGTCGGGTGCGCTTGGGTGAGCCGTTTCGGCAAGGGTCGGCGGGTTTTGGTGGAGAGGGGGGGGAGGTGTCATACACCGCGGCCGCTGCCGCACCTATTTCGGGCTCTGGGTTCAGTTGGGCGAGTCCGTGTTCCTGCACAATCAACATTTCCTGCACGGGGATTCCATCCTGAGCCATGGATTCTACACATTCTACATCCATTTCTAATACCCCCGGCTCCCGCTCGCCTTGAGACGCCATCTTGCTTCTCTTAAAGGGTTAATTTGAATCGCTCGTAATTTGGAGGGAATCGGGGGACGCTTCTCTCACCCCTGGACCGATTCCCGTGAATTTAATTGGAGACAGGACAGCCCGTTTTCCCGTTCTCCGTTACCAGTGCCGCGAGGAGGGCGATGGATTTGTATCGCACGACCTGACACCAGTGTTACGGATTCGCGCCCGCCGGCGTGCTGACGGCCACGTAACTCGAATCGCGGCACGTCGCCCACCGGACGGACAATCCAGTCGTGACCCTCTCGGACTAACGCCGGGAACCAGTCACGGGTGGACCTTTCGGTCTCACCGCGATCGAGCCAATCGGCCCCCGCGTGGGATAGGGTTGCTCGCCAAATTCGACCTACCTAAGTACCCACACGGAGGGTAGACCGGGCGATCGCACCTCGCCGCAGGTCGACTTCGGACACGGGCCACTTAAGCGACCCGTTCCGTACTATCGGGATAACCGAGTGGTGTTATTCGTCGACCTCGACCGGTTCGATTAATTATCGGGCGTATTCTGCCCACTACCAACCCTTTACGTGAAGCAAGATGAGGATTCAATGAAAGAAATGACGAAGCGAAGCGGGAAACAGTTCAACACAAAGCACATTTATTCGCGATGAACGGAAAGCACACATATTCAATTCCACCAAAAGCACATAGAAAAGGAAAAGAAACACAATGCAATTTTACACAAAAAGCAAATGCGACAATGCAGATCTAATACCGATTACGCGAGCACACGGCAACACTTATACAATTTTACTTCACAGACGGCGCCGACAACACATATCCAAAACCAAGAAAAAGAACACCCTCAAGGATGAGGCGGGCCTGAGGCCGAGACCGGGTCGGGCCTACCCGTCTGGTGATGAGACGCGGAGCGGCGATGGTGCCTCAACTCCGCGGGCCTCGCGGGCAGTGTCTGGTAGGGGGTGGGAAAGGGGCCCCCTTGGTCGCACTATCTCAGCGCGGGGGGAAACAGGAGGGGGTTGCTGATGCTCGGGGGAAAGGAGGATTTTTGCTCTGCCTCGAGTCCCGCGACGAGCGTCTCCACCTCGACCAGGTCGCGCCGTCGGCCTCCCTGGTGTGCAGCTCCCGGCACGACGCGAGCACCCCCTCGTCTGCCTTTGCCGCCTCTCCACAGCTCCGTCCTCTTCGCTCCGACTCCAACGCACATGACGACGACGACGACGACGACGACGACCAACGACTTCTTGCTTCTTCTTCCCAACTCCACCGACTGCGAAGTCTTAACTCACTCGACTGACGAACGCGGTCGCTTATATAAGCCCCGTGGCTTCGCTCTCTCATCTTTGACCCCCTGCCTTCGACCTATCACCTCACTCCCCATTGGCCCGAGAAAAAGTGGGCGTGAATGCATTTTGATCCATGAATTTGCATATAGCGACCGCCCTCCAACGCCCTGGAGGCGGGGCCAAATCGCCCCTCGCTCACCGATTGGACGGCACAAAAGTGGGCGTGTGTCGTTTTTGATCCGTTTTTGGAGTGGAAAATCCGTGGTTTTGTACACGCTGTTCGGCGCGCGCCCTGCACGAGTCCAACACCGGTACCCACAAGCGGCGCAAGAACGGTGGCGATGCGACGGTTGCGAGGTGTGACGGGAAAGGTCGTGGCTGTTGTGGTGAAGCGGCGTTGTGGTGGGTGGTGGATGTTGTGACGACTGTTGAGACGCGGTTGGCGGTGGTAACAATGGCGGTTGGTCCAAAATAAAGATAGTAAAAGAAAAACGGCTATCCTGAAGAGTCGCAGCACGCATAAATGACATGTATTCCCACTAGACAACGGGTTTGGGCCTAACTACACATATACTTACCGAGATATCTCACCTAAGGGACCTGAATGGTGGTTTGCAAATTTGGTAACCACAACAATATATATATATATATATATATATATATATATATATATATATATATATATATATATATATATATATATATATATATATATAGTTACGGTTTTAGGAACCGTATGCATACAAACATACAGTTGTCCTGAAGTTAGTTAAGCCATCAAGTATACTAGTACGGGCCCGTAGGTGCGTGCCCGTAGGTGAGTGCCAGTATGTGTAGCCCTCTCTTGCCCCTCTCTCTCTCGCCCCTCTCTCTCTCTCGCCCCCCTCTCTCGCTCCCCTCTCTCGCCCATGCCCCTCTCTCTCGCCCCCACTCCCTCTCTCATCCCCACTCTCACCCCCTCTCTCTCCCCCTAGTCTCGCCCTTCCTCTCTCTCGCCCCCACTCTCATAGATATTGGTAGACAGATAAATGGCCGTAACTTGGGAACCGCTTGTCCGATTAATATCAAACCTCGAAAAGGCACATCCGCGGGTCCCCAGCAATATTCCTGGCAAGTTTAAATCAGATCGGACCGTCAATCGTGCAAAAAAAAATTAAATAAATAAATAAACATTAATTGTGACGTCATTCGTGATGTCATAGCACCGTGTCCTGTCATTGGTCGACAGATAAATGGCCGTAACTTGGGAACCGCTCGTCCGATTGATATCAAACCTTGAAAAGGCACATCTGAGGGGCCCCGGCAATATTCCTGGCAAGTTTCAATCCGATCAGACCGGCGGTCGTCGAGAAACTGCGGTCGCATACAGACAGACAGACAGACAGACAGACACAGAGATTTCTGGAATTATAGATAGATGACGTGAGACATACGCAAATGTGAAATATTCGTGAGACATACGCAAAAATAAATTTAGTGTGATTCCAAGTGAAAATTATCGCTATTTTATCGCAATTTTGTGTCTCCAACTAGTCGCGAGCTGTCGCAGCCCAGTGAGATACAGGCTTAAGGGACACATCGGCCAATTTGGAGTTAATGCCATATAGCACTATTTTAACCCTGACCCTATCATCCGAGCCTATAATCATATCATTAAAAAATGTCGCTTACATCACTCCTCCTCGCGGAGCCTTATATATAGACATATATACATTATACATGTAGACACATATATATATATATATATATATATATATATATATATATATATATATATATATATATATATATATATATATATATATATATATATATATATATAGACACTGCGCCTAACCACTGCGCCAACATAAGAGCCTGGTGTTGGCGCAGTGGTTAGGGCAGCAGCTTGGGATCCAAAAGGTCCTGAGTTCAAGCCCCGTTGGGCCACTGAATTAATACACCAGGGGGTTGACTCAGCCTGTCATCCTTCTGAGGTCGGCGAAATGAGTACCAGTGTACTGGGCCGGTGTATACCCCGGTTAAAATAGGTGTACCATATCCCTGTGTCGTAAGAGGCGACCAGGGTTGCGTCAGGAAGGGCATCCAGCGTAAAACATGTGCCAAATCACTATGCGGATCATACGGATGATCTGCTGTGGCGACCCCTAACGGGAGCAGCCGAAAGAAGAAGAAGAAGATATTGTTGCGGATTTCGCGCCCGCCGGCGTGCGGATGGCCACGTAACTCGAATCGCGGCACGTCGCCCACCGGACGGACAATCCAGTCGTGACCCTCTCGGACTAACGCCGGGAACCAGTCACGGGTGGACCTTTCGGTCTCACCGCGATCGAGCCAATCAGCCCCCGCGTGGGATAGGGTTGCTCGCCAAACTCGAACTACCTAAGTACCCACGCGGAGGGTAGACCGGGCGATCGCACCTCGCCGCAGGTCGACTTCGGACACGGGCCACTTAAGCGACCCGTTCCGTACTATCAGAATAACCGAGCGGTGTTATCGTCGACCTCGACGGTTCGATTAGTTATCGGGCGTATTCAGCCCACTACCAACCCTTTACGTGAAGCAAGATGAGGGTTCAATGGGGGAAAAGACGAAGCGAAGCGGGAGAACAGTTCAACAATAAAGCACATTTATTCTCGGCACACGGGAAGCACACAAATACAATTCCACCAAATGCACACAAAAAAAAGAAAAGACAATTCCATTTACACAAAAAGCAAACATAAAAGTGAAAACACAGTGCAGAGCTAATACCGACTACCGAGCACACGGCAACACTTATACAATTCTACTTCACAGACGGCGCCGACAACACATACCCAAAACCAAGGAAAAGAAATCCCCCAAGAATGGGGTAGGCCTGAGGCCGAGACCGGGTCGGGCCTACCCGTCTGGTGATGAGACGCGGAGCGGCGATGGCCCCGCAACCCGCGGGCCTCGTGGACAGTGCCTGGCAGGGGGTGGGAACGGGGCCCCTTGGTCGCACTATCTCAGCGCGGGGGAAACAGGAGGGGGTTGCTGATGCTCGGGGTATAGAGGATCTTTATTATGTGCGACGAGCGTCTCCACCTCGGCCAGGTCGCGCTGTCGGCCTCCCTCGGGTGCAGCTTCCTGCACGACGCGAGCACCCCCTCGTCTGGTGTCGCCGCCTTTCCACAGCTCCGTCCCCTCCGTTCCGACTCCAACGCACACGACGAGCAGCTCCACCGCCCGCGAAGTCTTGACCCTCTGCTTCTGACTCTCCTCTTCTTGACTCTCCGACCCTTTCTTGTTTGCGACTCTCTCTTCTTGACTCTCCGACCGTCTCTGACTGACGAACACGGTCCTTTTATCCCCCCGTAACTTCGCCTTTGACCCCCTCCCTTTGACCTTTCACCTCGCTCCCCATTGGCCCGAGAAAAAGTGGGCGTGAAGGCTTTTTGATCCACAAATTTGCATATATCGATCGTTCTGGAGGCGGGGCCAAATCGCCCTCGCTCACCGATTGGACGGCAAAAAGTGGGCGTGTGTCGTTTTTGATCCGTTTTTGAAGCACAAAATCCGTGATTTTGTACACGCTGTTCGACGCGCGTTCTGCATGAGTCCAACACCGGTACCCACAGCGGGGCAAGAACGGTGGCGATGCTACGGTTGCGAGGTGTGACGGGAAGGTCGTGGCGGTTGTGGTGAAGCGGCGTTGTGGTTGGTGGTTGATGTTGTGGTTGTGATGGTAATCATGGCGGTTGGTCCAAAATAAAGATAGTAAAAGAAAAACGGCTATCCTGAAGAGTCGCAGCACGTATAAATGACATGTATTCCCACTAGACAACGGGTTTGGGCCTAACTACACATGCACTTACCGAGATACCTCACCTAAGGGACCTGAATGGTGGTTTGCGAATCTGGTAACCACAACACTACCCCCTCCCTTTTTACAGACTCGTCCCGAGTCGTCAAATTTTCGTGTGCCATCATGTGTAGTTTTCCCCTAGTACATTTTACCTACGGATCCCTGAGTGCGACATTCATGGTATTCGTGTCCCCAAAATAAATAACCTGAGGGCTGCGTAACTACCTAAACAAACTCACTCACACGGACGACTTAAATAAAATTGCCGGCGCTAAGACATACATGCCGGGTCGCACTCATATGTACAGTACATCTTAACCTTAACTTACAAATTTTACACTAAACCATGGCCCAGGATCATCGAACTCTGCAAAAAGAAAGCAGTTAGCAGGGAGCCAGGCTGCCCACATGCAGTCTCTGACTCAAACAATGCAGGTGACAGGGAACGTGGCTGGCTGCTCACACGCAGTCCAAGGCCTTCCCTTTTGAACTGAACGCAGTGAACCACAACGGTGCATGGGCTGCACAACGCAGTCTCCGTGCCAGCTCAAGTGGCACGCGCAATGAGCACAACGAATGGATGCATGAACACAAACACGGTGCACGGGCCGCCACTGCAGGCCCGTGTTGTAGCTGCCAACAGGGCAGTTCTTGCAGCTTGCAAACTGTTGCTTTCTGATCCTGGCGCACATGGAAACGAACAGGGGGGGGGGGCAAAGCAAAAATTGAACGGGGCTGGTGAACGTGGGCAGTGGGCATGGCATGGCAAAGGCAGCAGGCAAACACAGCCCGCAGAAGAAGGCCGCTGCAGGCAAACACAGCCGGCAGATGAACTGGCCGGCACAGGCCTTGAAGAAAAACAGCCAGCCGGCAGATGAAGTGGGCCGGCACAGTCCTTGCAGAAACACAGCCAGCCGGCAGATGAAGTGGGCCGGCACAGGCCTTGCAGTAAAAACACGGCCAGCCGATGAAGTTGGCCAGCCTTTGCCGTTCAATGGAGGTTGGTGGAGGGAGTGCGGTGGTGCTGGCCACTTGGAAGGCGGGCTCGGACCTACCTACCTGTCTCCCTCCCAACCTATCGCCTTTGCCTGTCACTGTACATACCCACTCCCTTAATTTGTCAAACCCCAATTTAGCCCCAACTTATTTTTTTTTGTTGTTTTTATTTTTACTTCCCCACTATAAATCGTCCCCTAACCCCCTTTATCGTCCTTGTTCGGCTAACCTATCCTGTCACCTAGCCTACTCCCAACCCCTACGTTCCCTTCCCGGAGGGGAATAAGGGAGAGCTAACGTCCTGTGTCGAGGCCCAACGAAGCCTCAGGATGGCCTCCCCAGAGTTCGGCGATCTTAACACCAAGTGGGTCCAGCGGCCCACAACGACAGCGAGGGGATGGATGGTGCGGAGGGGTACATCTCCTAATCTACCCTAACCATTTAACTGTTAAACTACCCCGGGGCTTTCAACAAGCGCCTCTCGCTTAAACTATTGGTTCTAACAACCCAGATTCCCGTCGCCTGTGTTTGTGTCCTCACAATTTCGGGCCTCGCCCCCCAAATTTTCTCTCCGTGCCCTCACACGGTCTCCTGGCTGGGACACGTGGCTCCCTTTGGCAGGCACGACCCTCTGCCGAATCTCCCGCTATGGCACCCCCGGGGACTACACTGCGTCCGGCCCTACCAGCTCCTAACACCGGGGAGTGCCCCCCATGGCACCTCCCCTGAAACGCACACGTGGCAGGCCGGCCTCCCGGGCCCCTTTCCGAGGGTCACCCGTGCCCACAACACTGCCCACGCGGCTAATGGCGCCCCGGGCCCCCGCACCAAGCAGGCGCACCCGTGCCCACTACGCCATCCCGGCCCCCCATGGGCCCATGGCCTACCCCAGCCCACTAGCCTGGTGCCCGGGGTACCCTCTCAGCGATACTCACCTTTCGCAGCCACGCTCCCAAGCCCGTCAACAGGGCTCCTGCACCCCTCCAAATGGGTCTCGAGCCTACTTTCCCACCAACAACAAAACGACCTCCATTTTTCAATTTGACTAACCCAGCTAACTCACTCTACACTGACCCCGGGGTCCCTTGGGCGGGAGTCACTCCTCCCCCCAATCACTCATCGCACCATGCATTCCCCATTCGCTCCACTCACACAGACCCGCTGGCCTCACTCACTCAACAAGTACTCACCTCATGCTTCCACTTCACTCACCAACTCTTCAACACACACACCACCGAACTCTGCCATCCTCCTAACGACCTCCCCTAACTAACTCGTGCTCCCACGTCGTCCCTTAAACTATAGCACGTTCCTTTTAACACTACGTAGCTAAACTACGTCCCCTCTACACATTCACAAGTCTGTCACTGTCTCCTAACTCATTTTATTTCCCAACCTAAATCTGGCTACAATCCCTCTAACTAATCCATTCCACGGACTCCATGAGGACTTACCCCTGCCCCATGAAGTCGGTCTAACTAAGCTAACCCTTCCCCCTAACTAGTTTTCATCCTGTGCCCAGGGTAAGGGGGTCTTTCACCCCTTGCCCAGGAATCCTTTGCACCCGAAAGTGAGGCTTGGCTTTCTTTTTTTTTTCTTTTTTTGTGTAGCACCTGCGCGGCAACTCGCGCTCTTTGCACCTTGCAACTGCCCGTGACGTCATGCAGCTGCACGTGTTCCTCGTCCCTCCTTGGACGGGACCATCCGGCAGAGATACCCCTCCTGCCGGATTCCAACCCCACGTGCAGCCATGACGTCACCGTGCGCATATAAAAAAAAACACAAGCCACACGTCTCGAGGGGTTCCCCACGCGAACACATGTGCTTTGCCCGTTGGAGCTTAACACACACGATCGCGTGGAGAACCCGTCCGGTCCAAATCCATTCACCTGCCTAAACTTTGTCCGTCCGCGGGATCGGCAAATCCACCACGTGCGTTTCCGGACCGGGACTTCACTCTCGCAAGCGAGCACGTGGTGGTCTCGTGCGTTGCACAGCACGAACCGCGTGCTCACTGCTGGGCGAACCCGGCACGGTCCCCGAAACAACTACAGCCGCTACTCGGCTTTCTTTCTTCTGTCGCCTTCGTCGTCGCCATTCCACACACGCATACCTGCGTGTCACGACGCACACAGTCCACTCCATCACATTCACACCGGGAGACGCGGCTGCGTGCTCCCGCATGCCGACCGACATCTCCCTTACATACCGCTCTCTCACACACACGGTCTCCCTGGCACACAGCGACCTTGCACACGGCCGTTCACTCACGCGTGCCTCACTACTCACACAAACCATACTACTCACACGTGGTGCTCCATTCACTCGCGCGGGGGCACTCACCCGCGGTGCCTCACCCACACACGCGAGGGCACTCAACCGCTGTGCCTCATCCACACACCGTGCCTCATCCACACACGGTTCCTCACCCACACACGCGGGGGCACTAACCCGCGGTTCCTCATCCACACTGGCCGTTTCACTCACACACACGGCCTCTTCCACACACGGTGCCTCATCCACACACGGCGTGCTGGGAAGCACGTACTCCGGCACCATCGCCACCACACCAATCACACACGGGGTCGCTTCCACACACGGGGACGCACTCACACCTTGCACCACACACACAGGGACAACCATACTGGGGATTCGTGTCCCCACAAGGGTCTCCGGGGCCTCTATACCCCCCAAGCTCTCCGTGCACCCGTCCACAGCACCCGTCCCCTCAACCTCGCAAAACACGACCGAACTCACCTGGTCGTGACTCGCCTCAAGGGGGCATACTCCCTCCCCTCGTTCCTGGAGGAGGCCATCCCGCTGCTCGCACCGGGTCCCTGCACGCTCCGCGAGCTCACCCCCATTATCCTCCACTACCTCCGTGTGTGTGTGCGCGTCACTTACCCCGTCTTCATCGTGTAGTCTTCCCTCTATCGTTCCCATCTCCCGTGTCTCTGCCAACTCAATCACCTCTTCACCCTTTACCTCCCTTGTCTCAACTATTATTTCTGTTGTCGTCATTTCGTGTCTCGTCTCACACGTTTTGGTCTCCCCATTTAATTTTTCCCTTTCGGTCATCGTCACGACCCTCGCCCAACACGTTCCACGAATTATTTTTTCACCCGCCTCCACCGCGGGCCTGTCAGCCGTTGCACCCCCACCCAGCTCGTTTGCTCCCACACGTGGAGTCGCCATTTTTATCTCCCTGGTCACGGCCTTCATGCCCGCCTGCAGGCTTCGGCCCATGTTCTGCGTCTCACCCCGCAGCTTTTTCATTTCTTCTTTCATGTTTGCTTCCATTCCGTTTATTTGCTGTGTATTCGCATCCATCGTCGTTTTCACTTCATTCATTTGCTTGTTCATTTCATTTGTATTTGTATCCATCTTTTTGTTCATTTGTTGTGTATTCGCATCCATCTTTTCGATCATTTTCGCATTCATCTTTTCGTTCATTGCCGCCAGCATGGCGCATAGCTGGGCCATGTTGGATGCACTCAGCTGAGCCGTTTCGGCAAGGGTTGGAGAAGGGTCTTGGTGGAGAGGGGGGGGGGGTGTCATACACCGCGGCCGCTGCCGCACCCATTTCAGGTTCTGGGTTCAGTTGGGCGAGTCCGTGTTCCTGCACAATCAACATTTCCTGCTCGGGGATTCCATCCTGGACCATGGACTCTACATTATTACACATATACATTTCTAATACCCCCGGCTCCCGCTCGCCTTGAGACGCCATCTTGCTTCTCGTGAAGGGTTAATTTCGCTCGCTCGTAATTTGGAGGGAATCAGGGGTCGCTTCTCTCACCCCTGGACCGATTCCCGTAAATTTAATTGGAGACAGGAGAGCCTGTTTTCCTGCTCTCCGATACCAGTGCCGCGAGGAGGGCGATGAGTTTGTATCGCACGACCTGACACCAGTGTTGCGGATTTCGCGCCCGCCGGCGTGCGGACGGCCACGTAACTCGAATCGCGGCACGTCGCCCACCGGACGGACAATCCAGTCGTGACCCTCTCGGACTAACGCCGGGAACCAGTCACGGGTGGACCTTTCGGTCTCACCGCGATCGAGCCAATCAGCCCCCGCGTGGGATAGGGTTGCTCGCCAAATTCGAACTACCTAAGTACCCACGCGGAGGGTAGACCGGGCGATCGCACCTCGCCGCAGGTCGACTTCGGACACGGGCCACTTAAGCGACCCGTTCCGTACTATCAGAATAACCGAGCGGTGTTATCGTCGACCTCGACGGTTCGATTAATTATCGGGCGTATTCAGCCCACTACCAACCCTTTACGTGAAGCAAGATGAGGGTTCAATGGGGGAAAAGACGAAGCTTAAGCGGGAGAACAGTTCAACAATAAAGCACATTTATTCTCGGCACACGGGAAGCACACCAATACAATTCCACCAAATGCACACAAAAAAGAAAACACAATTCCATTTACACAAAAAGCAAACATAAAAGTGAAAACACAGTGCAGAGCTAATACCGACTACCGAGCACACGGCAACACTTATACAATTCTACTTCACAGACGGCGCCGACAACACATACCCAAAACCAAGGAAAAGAAATCCCCCAAGAATGGGGTAGGCCTGAGGCCGAGACCGGGTCGGGCCTACCCGTCTG
The DNA here is from genome assembly GCF_056783735.1 of Eptatretus burgeri. Classification (NCBI taxonomy): domain Eukaryota; kingdom Metazoa; phylum Chordata; class Myxini; order Myxiniformes; family Myxinidae; genus Eptatretus; species Eptatretus burgeri. The sequence continues at coordinate 16,115,263 of NC_140973.1, forward strand.
GTGATGAGACGCGGAGCGGCGATGGCCCCGCAACCCGCGGGCCTCGTGGACAGTGCCTGGCAGGGGGTGGGAACGGGGCCCCCTTGGTCGCACTATCTCAGCGCGGGGGGAAACAGGAGGGGGTTGCTGATGCTCGGGGTATAGAGGATCTTTATTATGTGCGACGAGCGTCTCCACCTCGGCCAGGTCGCGCTGTCGGCCTCCCTCGCGTGCAGCTTCCTGCACGACGCGAGCACCCCCTCGTCTGGTGTCGCCGCCTTTCCACAGCTCCGTCCCCTCCGTTCCGACTCCAACGCACACGACGAGCAGCTCCACCGCCCGCGAAGTCTTGACCCTCTGCTTCTGACTCTCCTCTTCTTGACTCTCCGACCCTTTCTTGTTTGCGACTCTCTCTTCTTGACTCTCCGACCGTCTCTGACTGACGAACACGGTCCTTTTATCCCCCCGTAACTTCGCCTTTGACCCCCTCCCTTTGACCTTTCACCTCGCTCCCCATTGGCCCGAGAAAAAGTGGGCGTGAAGGCTTTTTGATCCACAAATTTGCATATATCGATCGTTCTGGAGGCGGGGCCAAATCGCCCCTCGCTCACCGATTGGACGGCAAAAAGTGGGCGTGTGTCGTTTTTGATCCGTTTTTGAAGCACAAAATCCGTGATTTTGTACACGCTGTTCGACTCGTGTTCTGCATGAGTCCAACACCGGTACCCACAGCGGGGCAAGAACGGTGGCGATGCTACGGTTGCGAGGTGTGACGGGAAGGTCGTGGCGGTTGTGGTGAAGCGGCGTTGTGGTTGGTGGTTGATGTTGTGGTTGTGATGGTAATCATGGCGGTTGGTCCAAAATAAAGATAGTAAAAGAAAAACGGCTATCCTGAAGAGTCGCAGCACGTATAAATGACATGTATTCCCACTAGACAACGGGTTTGGGCCTAACTACACATGCACTTACCGAGATACCTCACCTAAGGGACCTGAATGGTGGTTTGCGAATCTGGTAACCACAACAATATATATATATATATATATATATATATATATATATATATATATATATATATATATATATATATATATATATATATATAGTTACGGTTTTAGGAACCGTATGCATACAAACATACAGTTGTCCTGAAGTTAGTTAAGCCATCAAGTATACTAGTACGGGCCCGTAGGTGCGTGCCCGTAGGTGAGTGCCAGTATGTGTAGCCCTCTCTTGCCCCTCTGTCTCTCTCGCCCCTCTCTCTCTCTCGCCCCCCCTCTCTCGCTCCCCTCTCTCGCCCATGCCCCCTCTCTCTCGCCCCCACTCCCTCTCTCATCCCCACTCTCACCCCCTCTCTCTCGCCCCCACTCCCTCTCTCATCCCCACTCTCACCCCCCTCTCTCTCCCCCTAGTCTCGCCCTTCCTCTCTCTCGCCCCCACTCTCATAGATATTGGTAGACAGATAAATGGCCGTAACTTGGGAACCGCTTTTCCGATTAATATCAAACCTCGAAAAGGCACATCCGCGGGTCCCCAGCAATATTCCTGGCAAGTTTAAATCAGATTGGACCGTCAATCGTGCAAAAAAAAAATTAAATAAATAAATAAACATTAATTGTGACGTCATTCGTGATGTCATAGCACCGTGTCCTGTCATTGGTCGACAGATAAATGGCCGTAACTTGGGAACCGCTCGTCCGATTGATATCAAACCTTGAAAAGGCACATCTGAGGGGCCCCGGCAATATTCCTGGCAAGTTTCAATCCGATCAGACCGGCGGTCGTCGAGAAACTGCGGTCGCATACAGACAGACAGACAGACAGACAGACACAGAGATTGCTGGAATTATAGATAGATGACGTGAGACATACGCAAATGTGAAATATTCGTGAGACATACGCAAAAATAAATTTAGTGTGATTCCAAGTGAAAATTATCGCTATTTTATCGCAATTTTGTGTCTCCAACTAGTCGCGAGCTGTCGCAGCCCAGTGAGATACATGCTTAAGGGACACATCGGCCAATTTGGAGTTAATGCCATATAGCACTATTTTAACCCTGACCCTATCATCCGAGCCTATAATCATATCATTAAAAAATGTCGCTTACATCACTCCTCCTCGCGGGGCCTTATATATAGACATATATACATTATACATGTAGACACATATATATATATATATATATATATATATATATATATATATATATATATATATATATATATATATATATATATATACTATATATAGACACTGCGCCTAACCACTGCGCCAACATAAGAGCCTGGTGTTGGCGCAGTGGTTAGGGCAGCAGCTTGGGATCCAAAAGGTCCTGAGTTCAAGCCCCGTTGGGCCACTGAATTAATACACCAGGGGGTTGACTCAGCCTGTCATCCTTCTGAGGTCGGCGAAATGAGTACCAGTGTACTGGGCCGGTGTATACTCCGGTTAAAATAGGTGTACCATATCCCTGTGTCGTAAGAGGCGACCAGGGTTGCGTCAGGAAGGGAATCCAGCGTAAAACATGTGCCAAATCACTATGCGGATCATACGGATGATCTGCTGTGGCAACCCCTAAAGGGAGCAGCCGAAAGAAGAAGAAGAAGATATATATAGACATATATATATATATATATATATATATATATATATATATATATATATATATATATATATATATATATATATATATACACAGTAAGTCGTCGACTTACGACCTATGCGACTTACGACTGATCGACTTTACGACCATGCTCGCGACCACGATATGTACTGTATGTCTGGCCATGACTGCTCCGCGTCTGGCAGCGCAAGTGTTGCCCAGCTGGGTGTACGGCAGTTTCCGCCCCAGTGCCCGCCAGTGCTAGCGTGTTCGCGTGGTTGCGTGGTCTCGGTATAGCACAGTTTATCCGTATCCGTTTGTCTTAAAATTTTTACTTCAAACCCCCAAGATGTCTACCAAGAGGAAATTATCTTTGTCTACTCCTCAAACTGCCAAGAAGGAAAGAAAGGCCATTGATCTCACCACGAAAAAGCAGGTGATCAAACAGTACGAAGGAGGGAAGAAAGTGAATGTGATCGCACGTGATCGTTTTTTTGGTTTTTATATCGATCGATCGCACTAACAGCTGGTTTTTATAACCATGGTTATAACAATAATGAAGTAAAATTTTAATAAAATATGACTTGGATGATTATTATATCATTATGCAGTATAATATACATATGGTAATTTTTGCATAGGCCTATACACAATAAATAAAGGTAAAAATAAAGATTGGCTGACTTACGACCAAATCGACTTACGACTGGTCGGTCGTAAGTCAACGACTTACTGTATATACAAGCCGGTAGGCGGCGATGGGTCGCCGAGCATGGAAACTATAAGATATAGAGCAAAATGGATGTCATATAGCGGATAGGGAATCACCTTAAGATTATGCATATCAAATCTCATCCAGTTCCATCCACTGATAACTACTCGGTATCCATTTAAACGAAAAGTACCGAAAATGCGGTTTGAAATCGGAAATCCCCAAAATTCGAGGGGGTGCTGTGGGTGAACAAAGATCTAAATCGAAAATCCGGCTCGATAGTTTGTGCACAATGTATTCCAGAGGATTAGTGTGAATTTTCATGACCATTCGACCATAACCCTAAGAGGAGTAGCATTTGGTGGGAAGGCACCTCCAGCTCTCGCATATTATCGATTTTTGCACTAATTGACCTTTGACCCCTGACCTAAGCGAAATCGGTCAATATGTCCTGGGGCAATGTTGTAGTACTCATTGAGTACCATGAACCTGCAAAGTTTCATTCATATCGATGCACTCACCTGGTCGCTAGGGGCCTTCAATTTTCACCAATTTTCGCGCATACCCTAAGTGTAGGGGGCGCTGCGGGTAAATTATTCCATACATCACAAAAACCTGAATATATTTGATAGAGCATCACCTGTAGATCATTCGTGCCAAATTTCATAGCCCTACGTGGGATAATGGCTTTCGGAATTGATTTCGCATTAACGGTACCGATTTTGAAGGTTTTTCGGTTGTTACTGGGGAACCAAAGGGTCCCTAGCAACCATCAAAATTTCCAAAGCACTAGGTCATAAGATGTACTTACCACCCGAGATTGGTCAAAATCCGCCCACGTTTACTACCAATTATGCTGATGTCAAACGAACAAACATCCAAACAGACAGAATTACTGACAATAAGGGTCACCTATTTCGGCGACCCAATATATATATATATATATATATATATATATATATATATATATATATATATATATATATACATACATACATACATACATACATACATATATATTGTTACGGTTGTGGAAATTCGCAGAACACCATATAGGTCCTTAGTTCAGTTATTCCGGTAAGTCTGTGTTCAGGTAGATTTCCCTACCGTCGTCTAGCGGGATTTATTCATGTGATCAGGGCTGTGATCTTTGAGATAGTGTTTTTCTTTTGCTGTCTTTATTTTTGAACAACCACCTCAACCACAACCGCATCGCCTCATCACCTCCTCCAAAACCGCATCACCACATCACCGTCACAGCCACCACAAAACGCCAGCCACGCTACCATTACAATGACAACCACAACCACCTTAACCACCAACCGCATCACCACACCACCGTCACGACCACCACAAAACGCCAGCCACGCCACCATAACGCCAACCACACCACCACCGCATTTCCACCTCAGCACAGTTGCCAGAAGCCTGGATTCGACGAGGGAAAGGAGGGAGACGACCCCCCCCCCCCCACGGATGGAGTCTTCCCCGGCCAACACGGAGGATTCCACCCTGCGAGTGGATTCTCAACACGTGCGGAAAAGATGAAAGCTATGGAAAACACAAAAGAACGGCCCTGATTCAGCGAGGAAATCGCCCTTCTGGGAAAGTTATCCGCTCTCATGACAACTTCCTTTCCATTTTACCTTACATTATTCTTACATCTTACAACATTATTCTTACAACTACTGAACCATTCTCCTTTCTCTCATATCTTCCCACTTCTCTTTAATGCAACGAAATCTAGCAGACACAGAAGAAGAGCATTTGATGCATCATGCCTGTACCATATCCACACTCCTGCATTCCCATCGAATGCACAAATGCAGGTAGTGCTCATTATGTAACTTCCCTTAAGCAGGGGACTTCCATCGGGTAATGGCGAATAATGGCCAACTCTGTTCAAAAGATACTGTGGGGTATTTAACATCCACACAATCAATGTAGACACAACAGCCGTCTTGCTGCAGTCCTTAAAGGATGTTGCATTCTTTGATGGAACTGCATTAAAACACCAGCTTTTTGGGAAGCCAAATCCCATCTGGAATGGAATCCATAACGATTCAATTATTGACACTTTAAACAACTGTATTCAGCCAGCCTCTCAAATATATTTTTCTCTAACTCACTCACTCACTCACCCACCCTCCCCTCCTCTCCTCTCATGTGCATGTATGTCCCCCGAGTGTGCACTTGTGTGGTGAGAGGGTAAACTGATTTTAGAAAGCCGAAACTCAACAAGAAACACGATTTGAGTGCAAGACATTTTATGCCTTGGACCATCTTGCTGCAACAACTTATTTCCCTGTCTTTCGACCTTAACTTTTGTGTTAAGTCTTCGACACTTGTGTGCATTCCTCCCTACCCATTCTCTTTCATCCTCCTATGTTTTTTTTTTTAATTTTATCAATATTTTTCCGACATTGACTCTTACCCCCATATGCAACCTCATCCTCTCACCTCCACCACACCATGGTTCCTTTTCCACTAAGGTGCAAATTTTCTGAGATACCCAAAGATTAGAACTGATGTGGAATTATGTGATCCAGAATCATTCGTGAACGTGAAATCTCAAATCACACCTCAGGATGTACCCCATGAAATCAATGCAACCCAAAGTAAGCATGATTGCTTACTTCATATAGGAATCAATTAATTAACGCTTGTAGCAAGGTATTATGTACACATTTATGACACGGGGACCAAAAAATGAAAGTCATATGAAAGAGGTCATGGTCATATGAAATTAACAAATTGATCAGTGTTCATTCAGGTCATAAATATATATATATATATATATATGCACATATACAACCATATAAATACATGCTGTGATGAACTAAACTAACATCTTAGGATTAAAAGTGCAGATTTCCTAAAAACGTTACGTACTTCCTAACGACCTTTGATGTTCTGTATACTGAACACAAACTGGCTTTTGGTATTGATTTTTATATCATAGGGCCATCTTGGTAAACTTATTCTATGGTTATAAAATCAAGCTTATAGCTACCAGTAATTTTGTAGCAGCTTGGTAAATGCAATTTGTTATGTACTTCCGAACATTTTTGACCCAATCATGGACGTGAACCTAAAAACTGGGATGTAGTAATGATCCATGTTGAAACCTGCCGTTTTAAATCATCACTTTATGCAGAAGTAAATTGCTATTTAAGATGTTCTATCAGATGCATTTCAAATTTCTGGAATAAGATTTTGTAAGCTTCACTATGACTTGGGGAAATTTTGCAAAATCTGAGATTTTACACATTTGAAGGTGCCAAGATATGCAGAAGGTCATAAGAAATGTACTGTCTTGAAGAATTGTTCTATTCTTATGTATTGTTACGAATTTCGGTCTGCCTGGCATGCGATCGGCCACGTAACTCAAATTGCGACCGCGTCGCCCACCGGAACGGACAATTCAGTTGTGACCCTCCTTGGAACTATCGCCAGGAGCTAGTCACGGGTGGGTCTTTCGACCCCACCACAATCGTGCCAATCGGCCACCCGCGCAGGATAGGGTTGTTCGCCAAACTCGACCTACCTAAGTACCTGCGCGGGTAGTTAACCGGGCGATTGTACCTCGCCGCTGGCCAGCCTAGGACACGAACCGCTTAAGCGGTCCGTTCCATGCTTCAGTGATAACCGAGCGGTGTTATCGCCGGCCCCGACGGACGTGATTATTTACCGGGTGCTTACACCCTTCTACCAATTCCTTCCGTGATGCAAGATGGAACTTTCAAACAAAGGAAAGGACGCAACGAAACGGGGAACAGTTCGACAAGCACATTTATTGCACACGGATACATTTAATATACAAGCACATATGCAGTCAGAAATGCAAAACACTAACATGCACGTATACAGAACAAAAGCAAAGCAAAAGGTGCTACGACCGTCTACAAGCAAATATGTACAGTCACTTATACGGTTTTACTTACGTGACTCGGCGCCACAACACATATTCAAAGAAAAAGCAAGAAAAGACCCCTCATAGACAAGGGAGTCAGAATGGGCCCATGGAACCTGGATGAGCGGCCAGGTCCACGAGACCGAAGGGTCTTACCCGTGCCCTCATGGCGCGATGGTGGGCAAGCCGCGATGTCAACGTAGCTGCGCCTGGCTTCGTGCCCCTGGCGTGGTCGGTGAGCTCTCTCCGGCGCTCCCCTTCTGCCTTTCCCGTCGGCTTCGAGCTCCGTCTCGCAACTCTGCCCCACCGACACTGCCGACACTGCACTCGACTTGACTGCCCCATCTCCCGATTCTCCAGACTGCCGACACCAACACACTGCAGACTTGACTGCCCCGTCTCCCACTTCTCCAGACTGCCACTCCACAGACTCCAAACTTGACTGCCGCGACTGACACACTTGACTCCCCACACACTGCTGCTGCCACTCCACTGCTCCCACTTTTCTGCCGCGACCGACACACTTGACTGCCGACACTGCTGCTGCCACTCCGCAGCTCCCACTTTTCTGTCGCGACCGACACACTTGACTGCCGACACTGCTGCTGCCACTCCACTGCTCCCACTTTTCTGCCACGAGCACAACTATATCGGCCGAGGGAGGGGCACACATGCAAATTTCTGGATCACAGCGGGTTCGGAGGCGGGACTACACCACCTGATGCTCAGCCATTGGATGGAAGAAAAGTGGGCGTGAAGCATTCCTGATCCGCTTTTCGAGACGAAAGGAACGCATTCACAACCCATGGCATGACGTGTGGTAGAAAGGCGGAGGTGGTGGGAGTTTGCTGCGGTGGTTTGGGAAGGGTGTTGTTGGTGACGATTTGGTTGTTGGCGGGCGTCGTTTGAGAATGGCGGTGAAGCGATGCTTGCGGGGTGGAGTTGTGGAGGTAAAGAGGCGAAGGTGGTGGTGTTTGAGTTGTCGTTGTTTGGGAATGATGTTGGTGGTGGCGATTTGGTTGTTGGGGGATGATTGGTCCAAAATAATGATAGAGAAAAGAAAAACGGCTAACTCAAAGGATCGCAGCCCGGTGAACACGGAAATTCCCTCTAAACAACGGTGGGGAAATCTAACTACACAGATACTTATCGTCATAACTGATCTTAGGACCCTTTATGGTGTATTGCGAATTTCCACAGCCATAACAGTATAATGATATATATCAAACACAAAATACATTTTCAACCATTTTGGACAACATATACAATCATACAAAATGTTATGTATGTATGTTGTATGTATGTTGAGATGTATACAAAATGTATGTTGAGAGCTATAAAAATGTAAAAAAATAGCCTGTGTTTGGATAAAAAAAAAACATGCTTTGTAAGCAACTATATCCATACGACCCATAGCAAAGTATACATTTTCTGAAAGCACAGACACTTGGGCATTATCTAACATTAAGATTGTTTGTCTTATTAAAACTGGGTTCAATTTCTAAGCTTTCTCCACATTTTGGACCATAGTGTACACAATACCATGCTACAAGCCTTAATGTTGTTTTACATTGTTCTCAGGCTCATGATGGGGCTTGTACATGTATCATATACAGGACAAAGACATTAGTAGACATACAAGTATTTCAACATGAATTCCAGGGATATTAATAGATAAAGGACAAACACATAGTATATGGGTTTTGAACTTGGGTTGCTCATGTCAAGAACAAAGCAAAGATTGAGGTGGGAACATGAACAGGCCAAACCAAATGTTTACACAATATGTGACTTTGAAAATAACATAATCCACCCCAACATGCTTGGCACCGATGCGCAGAAACTCTTCGGAACAGCGGTCATCGGGGCAGGCAATATATATCATGCGTGCCAGATAAAGATTGTTATCTAAAATGGCTTACAAAGCTTGTAAAAGAACCAAAAAATACTTGCAAAAGTACCTGAAAGAAAGGGGAATGCCTCGGCACAACTAAAAATTGGAGAACTTTCTGATCAACTTGCCAAAAAAGTTGATCTTGCAGCACGAACTGCAAAAAGTCCTGACGGTGTGGGCCTGTGAAAGGCCTGTGGATCAGCGAGTTCTACCCAACCTCCGCAATCATTCCTGACACTGAATGGACGTTGAACCTTGTTGGGATTACCTCGTATGAACATGGCAGCCTTGGCGATTTATTTAATGAACGTCTGCAATTGTATAGATGATGCCGTTATTCCCAACATTCAACAGACTTCCCAGAATGAGACACCATAACTGATTTGGGTGCTTCTTAACATTGATGGGAAGGTCAAATTTGGGTCTTGTAAATGCACAGAGTAAGTTAAAAGTGATGATATTTACTATTAATTTGTTTTGTTCTGAGGCCACAAGAGAAATTACACAAGATTTTTGCATCTATTGGTAAAAATAGAAGCGTGTGTGTGTGTGTGTGTGTGTGTGTGTGTGTGTGTGTGTGTGTGTGTGTGTGTGTGTGTGTGTGTGTGTGTGTGTGTGTGTGTGTGTGTGTGTGTGTGTGTGTGTGTGTGTGTGTTTTATAGCCACAGCCGCCACTTGCTTGTACTAACAGGAAATAAGATGAACTCAACACCTCTCATCCATTGATATTTCTCGAATTACCTCCATTGGATTTCAATGAGTCCAATTTTCAATCAGGAACGCAACAATTATGGTTAACCATTTTGAAATTCCCACTCTTTTGTCGAAATGCTGAAAATTATGTTAAAAGGGCAATTTGAATCACAGATTTCACGTTAACAATGGCAGGGTAAAAGTGCCCGGTGAACACAACCGGTCAGTGCAAACACGCGCATAGTGCATGTGCAAAAGGCCTCATAAGCATTCATAGTGCTTGTACTCCATGGTGACCATAAGCGTATAAGTAACAATTGTTTTGACTTTATTTTCGTTTATTTTGCAAAACCTGCATCAATAGACTCATAAGAGAAGTTTCCATTGTACAAAATCATTGTCACCTCCACCACCAAAGGTGAAGGAGGTTATGTTTTCACTCCATTCTGTTTGTCTGTCTGTCTGTCTATCTGCCTGTCTGTCTGTTTGTCTGTGTGGAGGATATCTCAAAATGTTGTGGACGGATGTGGATGAAATTCGGTGGAGAGGTTGGGTGTGTGACAAGGATGAAGTGATTAGATTTTAGTGAAGATCTGGATCCAGATCTAATCATTTTTTGAGTGATTCCTCACCATTGAGAGATAGGGTGAAACTAATATATAGCACGATATCTGAAAAAGTTATCGACGGATTCGGATGAAACCTGGTGGACAGGTTGGGTATGTGACCATGGCAAATTGATTCGACTTTGGAGAAGATCCGAATCTGGATCTGCATGCGATAATTATTTATTTTTTAAAGTGATTCTTCACCATTGAGAGATCGGGCTAAAAAACGACATGTAGCACGATATCTCAAAAAATGTAATGGGCCCGATATGTTCTCGTGGACCAGGCATTGCATGGTGGAGGAATGTGCTCTGCCGAGTCCTCTTCTAGTTTTGTTCTGAGTGAGCACATAATGCAAGTCGTGCTAGTAGGTATATAAATATGGAATGAGGTAAAGATGGGGTTTTTAATTAAACTTTTTATGTTTTTTTTAACCAAAAATTAGACTAAAATATAACCAATAATTATTTATTATGCACTTGCACGTACTCGAATGTTAATTGCTTAGTAGTCTTCCATTTGTATGTCTGCCATTACATCTAAGGCATCTGTTTTCTCATGCTTTGAGGATCAAGAGACCTATTTACACTTTCAAGAGAACAGAACAGAACATGAGGTTGATAACCCACATGTCTGCAATAATTATTTCCTGAGACATTGCAATGAATTGAGTTTTGGGTTTGTAATTTAGATTCAGCAGGTTCATGATATCAATATCTCTAAATTAAGATCTTACAATGAAAGCTCACGGAGTGTATTCTGAACCATTGTTTCATTAATATAGCCGACAGTGAATGGACAAACACAACCGATTAAGATAAATGGCACTCGTGCTTCAAACAAGCATCCCACTCTTTTCCAGGTAAATTGCAGGGTCTAAAAGTCATTGCTGGCACTGATTTGGAAAAACAAGAATCGCACGAGTGCAAATTCACAGCTTTCACTTGACCTTCGATGCACTAAAATCTCCCTCCATTATTGGATGTGCTTGCAATGCAAACAAGGCAATGCGTCAGATAAATGTTATCACAACTTGCAGGAATCTATCATGGGGAGATTGGCTTCAGACATACATTAGTCCATGGGCCAGAAGAGATGTCGGGACCACTTGGGGGGGGGGGGGGGAACTTAAATGGTGCCAAATTATTTGTGCCATCCCGAGAAGAAAGGAAACATGTGATCACCTTTTCAAATGAGTATCTTTATCCCTTTTCCAGCACATTACTTTTTTGTGCATTAAACATCATTGCATGCTCACTCCCTATGGTATAGTTGGCTATGGTATGGTCTTTTAAATGGAAGGAAAGACTTAAATAAATGCAGCATGCCACACAATATTTTTTTTTAATGAAACTACGATGTGTTAATTTAGGATAGTAGTTCAATTATTTTTTTCACATTTTAGTGTTTTATTGAACCATCACACAGCATTGATCTCTCTGCGTATTCCTTGTCACAAAGAGATGTGGATACCGTCGAATACATGTTGGCAGCAAAGACAGGTGGATGACTTTATGTGGCACAGCTGTAATGATAAGATCTCGATAAGATACATAAAGGCCAAAAGTATGTGGACACCCCTTCTAATTAGTGGATTTGGCTATTTCAGCCACACCCATTGCTGACAGGTGTATCAAATCAAGCACACAGCCATGCAATCTCCATAGAAAAACATTGACAGAAGAATGGGCCGAACTGAAGAGTTCAGTGATTTTCAACGTGGCACTGTCATAGAATGCCACATTTCCAACAAATCAGTTCGCCAAATTTCTGCCCTGCTAGAGCTGCCCCGGTCAACTGTAAGTGCTGTTATTGTGAAGTGGAAACATCGAGGAGCAACAACAGCTCAGCCACGAAGTGGTAGGCCACACAAGCTCATAAAATGGGACCGCCCGCTGCTGAAGCGCGCAGTGCGGAAAAATCATCGGTTGCAACATTCACCACTGAATTCCAAACTGACTCTGGAAGCATCATCAGCACAAGCCTAAGATCACCATGCGCAATACCAAGCGTCAGATGGAGTGGTGTAAAGCTCAGTAATGCAGAGGTACGAGGGGAATGCAGGTATATTTTTCCCATTTGTAATCAAAGTGGTGAGATTTGGTGAGCGAGGTGAGGAAGGTAAGGTGAGGTGCCGGTTGGGAATTGGCACGCAGATTTGAATTAAATGGTGCGCAAATTCCCGTATGCAGGTTGTTTAGTGTGCAGCGGGGATGCGGATGATCCGAGTCACAGGAGGCATCGTGGTGTGCTTTTAAGCAATTGCCTATTGAATGGCATGTGTGTTTGCTATGTACTTTTAAGGACAGTGTTCGAGTGAGGATCAGAGTATGAATCAGAGATTTATTAGACCTAACTACGAGACCCACGCAATGCACTTCGTCCCGTTAACCCACTAGATGTGAAGGTAGGACTAACTACACGAATACTAATGAAATAACTGCCTGGGGATTACTGTATGTTGGGTGCCATTGCCTGAGAGGCATGCGGTTCCACAATCACGTTAAAAAAAAAAAAACCTTCACTCACTTTTAAATTCGTTTTCTCTGCAACCGCTTGAGCGATTGACACTAAACTTTCAACATAGGAGTACCTCCCCAATGAGAATGTTTAACAAAGTTACATGATGATTGGATGGAAAATGTGGCTGGCGTTCCAAAAAAGTCTGTTTTCTGTAGGCATGGGTTGCAGGGTATTTCACATATCAGGAATAAACGACCTCGCTTCCCTCGGCCTCGACCGAATAGTGATATCAAGGTTAAAACTGTAGCACATGTCTGCATACACACATCAAAAGATCAAAGTTAATCGACCAGACATCTATCTATAATTCCAGCAATGTGTGTGTGTGTGTGTGTGTGTGTGTGTGTGTGTGTGTGTGTGTGTGTGTGTGTGTGTGTGTGTGTGTGTGTGTGTGTGTGTGTGTGTGTGTGTGTGTGTTGACCGCTGTTTATCGACAACCACTGGTCTGATCTAATTGAAACTTGCCAGCTATATTGCTGGGGACCTGAGGATGTGCCTTTTCAAGGTTTGATATTAATCGAACAAGTGATTCCCAAGTTATGGCCATTTATTTACCAACCAATGACAGGACACGTTGCCGCGTAGGCGTGGCCGTTGGGGAAGAGATCCTCAGCTGCGTTACCCATTACGGGTTACAACGTACGGACTTCCGGATAGTGATGACACTGTATTCTAATAATTTCTCGATTTCTTATGCGCATTTATAGATAAACACAACGCCCCAATCCAGTCGTCGTTTACGAGAGCGAAGGAACGGCCTGTGTGGTTGTTTGAATGGTTTTTTGTTTTTGTTTTTTTTGGTTTGCACATACAGCCACGTCGTACGGCCACGCAAGAGCGAAGGAACGGCCTGTGTGGTTGTTGTTTCTAGCACGCGGTTTGAAATTTTTTTTTTGCACGTACGGCCACGCACGTACGGGCACGTACTAGCTATCTTAATTTGGAGAAAAATTTCAATCCTAAAAAATGTCACACTCTCACGATCTTTCTGTAAAAGGACCGTCTGGCAACCCCCCTCCCCATCTACTTTCTTAACAATCCTCTTGAGGAAGTTCAGTCATTCAAACTCCTGGGTCTCATGGTCAGCCATGATCTTCCTTGGGCAAACCACATTTCAAAGTTCGCTTTGAAAGCCAGCTGCCGACTGGGCACCCTCCATCATACAAAGTCCTTCCTTGGCACACCTAAACTCCTATCCACCTACAAGGCCTTGATCGATTCGCAGCTTGATTGAGTACTGCTCTCCCCTCTGGGCTGGGTCCCTGCCTCACATCTTCCTCAGCTTGCCACTGTGGAAACCAAGACCTTCAAGATCATGAGAATATCCTGCACTGAAGTTGAGTCTGCGGGCCTATCACTTTGCCATCGCAAACAGGTTGGTGTTCTCTCTGTCTTTTTCCACCTCCTTTCTGGTCTTGCACTTTCCGTTATTTCTTTGCTCTTTCCGTTATTTGCCCCCCCCCCGCCCCCCAGTAAAACTCCCAAAATCCATAATCACTGCTTACCTGCACTCATTTGTTCCTCTTTTTCCCACCTGTGGAATGACCTTCCATATCCTCTTCGATCTCATTCTTCTCTCCAGATCTTCAAGACAGCTGTTCACCACCATCTCAGGTCATCCCCAATCTAAAATCATGATCTTTTCTGTCCTCGTTAACCCAAACCCAAATCCCTCCGAATTTTCAAGTTTTTCCTCCTTGGACTTTCCTTCTCCATTCATGCATGTTTTCCATCCTGTTTTTGTTTGTTCCATCCTGATCCGGTCAGTGTGCTGTCTCGCTCTTCTACGAGCCTCCACTATGTATTAAAAAAAAAAGAGAAGAAAAAAAAAAAGAGGATGCAGTATGTCGATTGATTGAAACTACAGTGCCATCAGAAAGAAATATCTCCATCAAGAAAGCTTTGAAACTGTCAAAGTATAAACACCTTGAGATTTAAACAACCACAATGTGGCAAATGAAGACCATCACTATCCCTGTCATAATTAATGACCCCCTGACTGATTAAGAAAGGTACAAAGAAGAGCACCAGCAAAATACCAAGGAGATGTAATGTAAGTAATCTAGAAGATAGTCCTCTTCAGACTGCACACATCGAGAGAAGACTTTTACATTCAATGAAGGACAACATTCCTGCATTCACCTGAGCACTGGTTTCGACCCAATAAGTTATGCAAATGGCACAACTGACCAAACAATAATAAAATAACAATAACAAAACATTAGTAACGTGAGAACTTGTTTCATCCAAAATTGGATAAGAATTAGTTTCCCGAAACAAGTGATGGACTTGCAGGTTTGCATCATGAACCTCACTTGTAGAGTGGTAGCCATGGCAACAGCTTTCCTGCTGTGCTGTGTACCACCTTACCTCCGTGCAACACACATGATGGAATCAGAAACAGCTCTTGCCGGCAAACTTGGACTTGGACACAGGAAGAAGCCATTTAGACAATCATGCCTGTGCTGTTTCCACATTGCATAAATTATATCAATTTATTTGCCTTCTACGTGTGAGCATCATGAACTTAATTATTAAATTCATCTATATATCATTCCAGCAATCTCTGTGTGTCTATGTCCGTCTGTCTGTGACCGCTGTTTCTCGACAACCACTGGTCCGATCTAAGTGAAACTTGCCAGGTATATTGCTGGGGCCCTATGGATGTGCCTTTTCAAGGTTTGATATTAATCGGATAAGCGGTTCCCAAGTTTTGGCAATTTGTGTATTGAATTTGTCTAACATGCACCCACGGACACACACACACACACACCCACGGACACACACCCACACACACACATCTCGTCCATTTATAGTAGATCCTGCTCACCGACAGACAAGCAGGAGTGAAAACACAACCTCTGTGCACTTTTGCTGGAGGAAGTTAAAAAGCAAAAACACAAACAGTTACTGTTCACATAACAAGTTTTTCCCCCCCAAAGTATGTGGGAAGGGTTCTTTGTTAGCAGAGGCATTGTTTCCATCTGATAATGGAGTGAAACAGATGATGCTCCTTTTTCACACAATCATCTGGTTGAGAAAGAACAATGAGGTGTTTACATGATGCTGCTTTGAAAGATAAAACCAATACCAGAGGCTGGAAAAGCTCCAAATATATCAAAATGCTAATGCCAGCAAAATGCCTTATCCGCTCAAAGCACTCCCATTCTCACACGTCACAAATTAAGATCTAAGCCTGCTTCGTAGTTGGATGGAACACCTTCATGGACAGACAGGATGGCACTCGCATGCTCGCCACTGAACTGCCCGGTCTTGGATTCGTTCCTTCATCTATCTATAATTCCAGCAATCTGCGTGTGTGTGTGTGTGTGTGTGTGTGTGTGTGTGTGTGTGTGTGTGTGTGTGTGTGTGTGTGTGTGTGTGTGTGTCCGTGTGTGTGTGTCGTGTGGGTGTGTGTGAGGCATATTCTTTCTCTATTAATTACGTGCGTCTATTCATTAATTACGCACCATTGGAATGGACATTTTGACCCTTGAGACTGCGAAGACTCCTTCGAACTTTGAAGAGCCTTGAAGACCCCCAAGACCCTGAAGACCCAAAAAGTCCCAAAAAGTTCCTGAGGCCTCAAAAGTCCCCAAGGACCCAAAAGTTCCCAAAGACCCAAAAAATTCCGGAGGACTCATAAGTCTCAAAAGTTCCCGAGAACCCAAAAGTCCCAAAAAGTTCCCAAGGGCCCAAAAGTTCCTGAGGACCCAAAAAGTTCCCAAGGGCCAAAAAGTTCCCAAGGGCCCAAAAGTCCCAAAAAGTTCTGGAGGACCCAGAAGACCCAAAAAGCCCCCAAGGCTGAGAAGCCCAATAAAAATTTGGTCCATCAGACCAACGGGGCCCACGAGTATCTGAAAAAGTTATGGACGGAATTGGATGAAACTTTGTAGACAGGTTTGGTGTGTGACAAGAAAGAATTAATTCGATTTTGATGAAGATCCAGATCCGAATCCTACAATTTTAAAAGCAATTCTTCACAATTGAGTGATATGGCCAAAAACGATACATTAGCACGATATTTCAAAAAGTTATGGACGTGTTGGGTTGGTGACAAGTAAGAGCCAATTACATTTTTATGGGATTCAATGGGATACAAAATGTAAACTGATCAGCCTGGCAGAGGTATGCGCTCAACCGAGTGCCGTTCCAGTTCTTTATCCTGATTTAATTGCAACAAATTACACGTGAGCGTTCCAAATGTTCTCAGAACGAGAAAGTCACAATGTGCAATTTTCAAAATTATGTAATCCACCCCAGATTGCTTGGCACGTATGCACAGAAACAAAGTCACTAAGTTAATAGGGGTGGCATGGACATATTCCATGCCTTCCAGATGAGGATTGTAGAATGAAACGACTAAAATAACTTTTAAAGAAGCCAAAACTCCTTGAAAGCAACCGTGCGAGACAGAAGTGTGCCTCTGCACAATGAAACAGTTGGAGAACTCACTGATAAACTCGTCCAAAAAGTTGATATGCTGCAGTTCGTATTGCAAAAACTCCCGACAATGTGGGCCCAAGAGAGGCCGAAGGTTTTTGATGTATGTATTCAAACCAATCCTTCGTGCTTCTTAACACCGAGGGAAGGTGGGAGGGTGAGTTCTATAGGCTTTGATTGTTGTTACAAGTATATATATTTTGTTTGGTTCTGGGGCCAAAATAAATTGTACTCGATTTTTGCATCTGTTGGTGAAAGGAGAAGCGTCCATACGTGTGCGTGTGTGCGTGTGTGCGTGTGTGCGTGTGTGTGTGTGTGTGTGTGTGTGTTATAACCACAGCAGCTGCGAGAATGTACTAAAACTAACAGTAAATGGTGTGAACCAGACTCATCTCATCCTGTGATATTTCTCGTATTCCTTTATTGACACGAGTCCGATTTTCATTCAGGAACAGAACAGTGATGGTTAACCATTTTGAAATTGCCACTCTTTCGTTTACATCTGAAAACGATGTTTAAAAGACGACTTGAATCACAGATTTTGTTCTAATAACGGCAGGTTAAAAGTTTCCTGCGAGCCAAACTGAAAAAGTGTACACACAGCACACACGCAAAGTGCCTGGTTAAACATTCATATGTCGTTTTGAAAGTCTCGTATAGTTCAAGGATGTGTTCTCTTAGCAAGTGGCTTGCTTTATTCAAAGCACCCAAGAAAGCGCTCCAATGGAACGGAGTGCTCGGCACCGCTTCACAACATGGCGGTCTCCTTCGTTTATTACACAAACTAGCAGATACCCGTCGAGGACTGGTATGGGGGACAGGTCAGGTAACAATACTCGGTTACGGTAGTTTGTTTGGATGTTTTTTGCAGCATTCAACAGCTCAGTTCATATTGGTGGCGTGTCTGGGTGCCCATGGTAGCATTTGAGACCGGTCACTTTAGATTGCTGGCCTTGACACATAGTGCCGGATGAGTAACACGAACGATTTGACATATTCATTGTTTCTATATTACCTCCATCAACTGATTAACAACATGGCAGGATAAAAGGTCGTAAATGCTGACTTGAACAAACGTCCTGAACTCATGGACTTGGTGAAGTAAAACACGTCGTCTGAGACCCAGCCGTTGGTTTGCCGCCGAACGCTGCTGATTGTGACGTCATCGATCCCCTCTTTGAAAATTATATCAATATTCGATTTGTTTGAATACGCTATCACCTGCATAAATACATGGAACACATAATGTGAAGATTTCGGAAGTATGAACAGAATATGTTTGGAGAAAAGTGTGTTAGAAGTTCCAGGCTTACGCCCATTATATTATGATTGCTCATCCCTTTATTTGGGCAGTGAATAGACAATAGACTGCTGAAAAACAGGAGCTGTTAGGGTTAGCAAAAACATGCCTAATGCTTCTGTGTACATATAAAACATTGTGGTTACATAACTCGGATAATTCCAATCACACTGGACCATGGGCTGACACCTGAGGTTTGCGGCCTATGTGACTTCACAAAAAAGTGCCGGCTATCGCCAGCACTGTGGCCAAATTCGGGCACAGCTGTGCCTTTCGCTAATGATGCTACCCTTAGTACCCAGCCTTGTGTTGCATGTACGAAGGAAGGTGCAACATGTGATAATGATCGTTCAGCACGTGATTTTGTTCTGGCAGAAGTAGTCTGAAGAAGCCTTTAGTATGCCAATTGAAGAGCTCGTCCTGGTGTGTATAATTTAATTATATCAGTTGGGTCAGATATGCCTGGTGTTGGCATAATGGTTAGGGTGGTGGGCTTGGGATCCTTGGACCCTGAGTTCAAATCCCCCTCAGCTGTTGAATTAATACCAGGTGGGGTTGACTCGGCCTGACATCCTTCTGAGGTCGGCAAAATGAGTGCCAGCTTGCTGGCACACCGTGTCAGAATGGCGACCCGTCCAGGATTGTGTCCAATAGCCAAGGAGACTGCTTCGGCAGCATCAACGCTCTGCATAGAGCATGGTCCCAATGGATGGATGGATGCATGGTTGGGTTGGATGGTGCCATTTCGGTTTGGGAGTTGAATGTGAGGAGAATTTCCAAATCAATGTCTTCTTGTATTGGGAACCAATGGAGAGATTTTATCACGGGAGTAATATATGGAAAGCCTTTTTAGTCAAAGAAACAAGACTGCAGCATTTTTGAATTCTTTGTAGTTTTCTTCCATCTTCAACTGGAAATCCAGAAAGGATAGAATTACAATAATCAAGGAGAGTTAAGCGTGTTGTTGGCTTTACGGTTTGGGTGGCTGGCTTTAAATCTTCAGGCCTTGAGTTCAAGCCCCTCTCAAGTCTGATGAATTAACACCAAGTGGGTTGACTCAGCGTGTCATCCTTCTGAGGTTGGTGAAATGAGTACCAATGTGCTGGTAACAGGGGGCATTGCATCACTGGCACAGTGAACCTCAGAAAACGATGCAGCCAAGCAGCCATTGGCTGCATGCAAATAAATAAAATATAACGAGAGAGTTCATAGAACACTTTACCATTCACAATATTGAGAAAAAGGATATGGCAAATCTTTTTCTTGTGTTTTTTCAATACAATATCGAGGCTCGGACGTACAATAAATGGAACATACATTAATTTAACTGTAGACATTGATGGTAGTCCATGCACCTTTATGATGTCTTCAATGGGGATTATGTGTAATATAAAGTAGAACGGCACTCGTACAGCGCATACCTCTGCCAGGCTGATTAGTTTACGTTTTGTATCCCATTGATAGGCCGGATCTGGATTGGGACCTGAACCAAAATCAAATTGGCTTGGTTCTGTCACCTCCCCAACCCATCCACCCAATTTTGTCATTATGCATCCAAATTTTTTTTTGTGATATCATGATATAGATATATACAAATTACATATATACAGTCTCTCTGTGTCTGTCTGTCTGTCTGTCTGTCTGTCTGTCTCTCTCTCTCTATCTATCGAGTGCAGCCTGCGGCTGCTGGTTGCATCATTGGTTGGGACGCGGCTATGCCGCTGATGCAGTGTCCCCCTTACCAGTACACTGGTACTCATTTTGCCGACCTCGGAAGGATGACAGGCTGAGTCAACCTCCTGGTGTATTAATTCAGCGGCCAACGGGGCTTGAACTCAGGACCCTAGGATCTCAAGCCGCCACCCTAACCACTAAGCCAACACCAGGCTTACACCATATATATATATATATATATATATATATATATATATATATATATATATATATACATATATATACATATATATACACATATATACATACATACATACATACATACATATCGTTTTTGGCCCTATTTCTCAATTATGAAGAATCACTTTTAAAATTCTCAGATCTGGATCCGGATCTTCACCAAATTCTAATCAATTCGTCCTTGTCACACACTCAACCTGTCCACCAAGTTTCATAGGAATCTGTCCACGTTTTGAGATATCGTGCTCACAGACAGACAGACAAACAAAAAAGAAGGCCTCACGTGGTAGCCTTGCAGGTATGATGAAAATCATGTAAATGACGTCACTGTCACCTTGACCTTTGAACATGGTTGCACTTTGATACCTGTATGTTGAAGCGTTTCAGAGTTATCCTCTTTTATGTCCCTAAAAATATCCTGAACTTTAACACGAGCGACTTCGTTGCCATGGAAACGATGTTACACGTCAACCGATTGTTGGTGATGTTTTCCAACTCATTTGTGTCAAGTTTGATGTCACGGAGCACAAATTTTTTTTGGTCGTATCCGTTTTATGCAAATGACATCACTGTCACCTTGATCTTTGACATATACAGTCAAAAAAACATTGACAGCCTCACTTTTGACCTTCAGAATCCTCTGGTAAAGTTTGACCACGATAGACGAAAGCATTCGCGAGTTATCACACTCACAGACAAACATAAACGAGACAAACCAACATATGACAAAAAAATGGCAATTTTCTTCATTACAAACAGGGGTGAAAACATAACCTCTGTCCACCTCCGGTGGTGGAGGATATAACACGAGACTGAGAACAGACCCCTGCGGCAATCCTCACTCGAGTGGTAGAGTCAGATCTCTCTTCACCGACAGCCAACTATTTGCTTTCTTCCCCGAAGGTAAGAGGTAAACCAATTTTTAAAGTCATCCCACAGACTCGAAATCTCTCCTTAAAGCAAGTGAGCATAGCAGTGCACGATCAATCGTGTCAAAAGCAGACTTAAGATGAAGGAGTCCGAGGACTACATCACCTTGAGTATACCTATCGTTTTCACATATTCTGCCCACCTGTTCTGCATCTCATAAGTCTCATGTAGCAATTTTAAAAGCATCCTTGTATGGCATGTAGGAGACATCATGTGTTGATATTGTCATTCAGACAGCACGTATTCTTCATGCACCTGCGGTATCATGAAATAATCATTACATTGGTACCATAACCTTAGGGAAAAACAGCTTGTGGTTATTAAGGTTGCTCAGGCCTTGAAGGTATCATTAGTGTGAAGCTCGGTTTGGCCTGCTTGGAACATCAGTCCTCTTACCATGACCCTGACTCTTTCACCGTCCAAACACAATTATACGGCATTCAATTCATCTTTCTCTCTTTTTCTCAGCATTTGTAACTCTATTTACACACATTTCACTTCTCAGGTGGAAATATTGTCTTTCTTTACATCAGTTGAAGACAATGCCATCGCCGAGAGCAGACTCATGAGTAATTATTACGACACTTTTTCGGAGGTTCTTTGATTTTCAAAAAAATTGATTAAATAAAGGTGTTTCTCGACCCGAAGCAGGTTAAGGCACATAAAAGGGTTGCAACTGTAGCTCTCGAGTAATATTGGCAACTAGCAAATACCACCCGTCGCTTCGCTGACGGTAATACTAAACGGGGGAGGGAGAAGAGAGGGGGGAAGAGGGAGAGCGAGGAGAGTGAAGAGGTGGAGGGGAAGGAAGAGAAGAGGAAGTGGGAGCGTGGAGTGGTGGGGGAAGGGAAGACAACACGAGGTGAGAGAAAGGGAAGGCAGACATGCGGTGGAGCGTTAATTATGATTCATACAGTCTCATCAAAAAGGATTCTGCATAGAATAACAGTGAAGATGGAAACAGAATAATGTCTGAAATCCATTTTCTACCGTTCATACTATAAACACGGCATGGAGACAAACTCCTGTCCAGACATAAATACCACCCAGACGCGTCCGGAACCAAGCTGGCGGGAGACAAACCCTGCCTGGACTCGTCCGGAGACAAACACCACTCAGACATAACCACCATCCAGATATGTCCAGAGACAGAGACAGAGGAAGAGTGAGAGAGGAGATGTGGGAGGAGGGTGCTGCACTGTATTGGGAGGAGGTAGAGCAAGGATGGGATAAAGAGAGAGAAAGAGAAAGAAAGAGAGAGAGAGAGTAGAGGAGTTAGCAGAGAGAATATGTTATGCTTCATGAACAACACATACACACGCACACACGCACACACTTGGCCGATATCGGCAAGTTTTCGGGAATCGGCAGGTTGGAGTCAGTGTGGTTACCGCCAACAGTACGTACTGCATACAACCCTGGAACCTCGAGTGGCTTCCACCGAAAAACAACGTTGCACGTATATAGACATTTCAGGGAGATGTTCACAAACATTATTCTTTATAAACAGCTAAATGTGATGGGTGGAAAAAAATTTGGCTTAGTAATTTGGGAAAAAACAGCTTTCAAACCCTTGGGAAACAGCTGTTTACCTTGAGGAAACTCAAACCGTGGGATTAATTAATAATTTGAACTATTAATTCAAACCTTGGGAAAAAACAGCTTTCAAACTTGGGAAACACTTGGGAAACAGCCGAAACGGATGAAGAACGATATCAAACCTTGAAAAGGCACATACTCAGGTCCCCAGCAACGATTGTGACGTCATACCAAACGAAGAAGAAGAATTGTGACGTCAATCATGCAAAAAGAAAAAAAAAACATTAATTGTGACGTCATTCGTGACGTCATAGCACCGTGTCCTGTCATTGGTTGACAGACGTTATTGGTCATTATTGGTTGACAGACAATATAGAGGTCGTTATTGGTTGACAGACATTGGTCATTGTATCACGTTATTCTTTTCATTACTGCCAATTATTGTGCTATTATTATTATAATTACTAGTACGGGCCCGTAGGTGCCTAAACGACGACTGGATTGGGGCATTATTTCAATTAGATTGGACCAACAGTGTCATAAATGGACATAACTTGGGAAACACCTGGGAAACATACTCAGGTCCCCAGCGTCAATTGTGACGTCATATCAAACGAAGAAGAATTGTGACGCCCCTCTCTCTTGCCCCTCCTCGCTCTCCCCTAGTCTCGCCCCTCCTCCCTCGCCCCCACTCTCGAATTGTGACGCCCCCTCTCTCTCTCACTCCCCTCTCTCCCCCTACTCTCTCCCCCCTCTTTCTCCCCCCACTCACACCCCTCTCCCGTCCCCACTCCCACCCCCTCTCCCCCTAGTATCGCCCTTCCTCTCTCGCCCCTCTCTCTCGCCCCCACTCTCATCCTCCCCTCTCCCGTCCCCCTCTCTAGCAGATATTGGTCGACAGATAAATGGCCGTAACTTGGGAACCGCTCGTCCGATTAATATCAAACCTCGAAAAGGCACATCCCCGGGTCCCCAGCAATATTCCTGGCAAGTTTCAATCAGATTGGACCGTCAATCGTGCAAAAATAAATAAATAAATAAATAAACAAACATTAATTGTGACGTCATTCGTGACGTCATAGCACCGTGTCTTGTCATTGGTCGACAGAAAATGGCCGTAACTTGGGAATTGCTTATCCGATTAATATCAAACCTTGAAAAGGCACATCCACGGGTCCCCAGCAATATTCCTGGCAAGTTTCAATCAGATCGGACCGTCAATCGTGCAAATAAAATTAAAATAATAAATAAATAAACATTAATTGTGACGTTATTCGTGATGTCATAGCACCGTGTCCTGTCTGGTTGACAGACGATATATAGGTCGTTATTGGTTGACAGAAATTGGTCATTGTATCACGTTATTCTTTTTATTAAATTATTGTGCTATTATTGTGTACTGCCAATTATTGTGCAATTATTATTATTAATATGCTGTTATCATTATTCTGAGAAAAAATTGGCATGATAAGATGAGAAGGTGGAACGACACCTTCAGCTGCCATATATATATATATATATATATATATATATATATATATATATATATATATATATATATATATATATATATATATATATATACACCTTTTCAACACTGAAAAGGCAGTAAAATGGCCGTAACTTGGGAACCGCTCGTCCGATCGATATTGTTGCGAATTCGCGCCCGCCAGCGTGCGATCGGCCGCTCGACTCGAATGGCGGCCGCCTCGCCCACCGGACGGACAATTCTGTCGTGACCCTCTGGGAACTATCGCCCAGAGCCAGTCACGGATGGGCCTTTCGACCTCACCACAATCGTGCCAATCGGCCACCCGCGTAGGATAGGGTTGTTCGCCAAACTCGACCTACCTAAGTACCCACGCGGATGGTAGACCGGGCGATTGTACCTCGCCGCAGGCCGACTCCGGACACGAACCACTTAAGCGGTCCGTTCCGTGCTATCGGGATAACCGAGCGGTGTTATCGTCGGCCTCGACGGTTCCGATTAATTATCGGGCGTATTAAACCCACAACGAACCCTTTACGTGAAGCAAGATGGAGATTCAAACGAAGGAAAGGACGCAGCGAAACGGGGAACAATTCAACATAATGCACTTTATTTACACGACACACGGAGAGCACACATATACAGCCAAACAGTCAGAATTCACATTTAATACGGAAGCACGGAAGGCACGTATATTACAGTCACAGGGATACAATAAAAGCAATACACGTATTTACAATCACCGTAAAGAAACACAAGCAAGGAACGATGCAGAGCTACAACCGAATACGATTTACTACACAGAACACTTGTACAATTTTACTTCACCAGACTGGCGCCACACACACACGTTTACACAGAACCCAAAAGAAATGGAAGTCACGACTTCCCTGAGCGTGTCGAGTCCCTCTCCGACGTCTGTCAACGTGGTCCCGCCTGGCCGCGACTCCGTGCCCTAGCGTGGTAGGCGAGGCCTCTCCGGCATGCCTCGCGCCGGCACGTGTTGGCCGCTCGACGCCACGGACGGAGTTTTCGGCGCTATCCCAGCGCGGATAGAAGGGGGGGAAATGTGGATGCCCGAGGTCGGGAGGGGGAATGGCGGACGCTCCTTCCCACCAGCGGGGTCTTGGAAGCGCACCACAGCAGACCAGGCCAGCGGCCACCAGCAAGAGAAGAGGACGAGCGAGCCGGACGACAGGAAGAGGGCAAGAGCAACCACAAAACCGCTCCGCCCGTGTCCGACTTTTTATATCCCGGAGCTCCGCCCTGTTGCTCCGCCCCGTTCTTTGCTCCACCCCCCTTCGAGGCGCTTTGAGAAAGGTCTCGAAGAGGGGCGTTCCTCCTCCCTGGCACCCTCACACCGCGCATCCACCAATCGGGTGCCAGCTGCCCCACCCCGCTTCTCCTCCCTCACACCAAACGCGGAGAAGAATGGCGCGAAAAACAGGCAGGAAAAGCCCACCGAGCGTCCTCGTTGGTTTTTGTTTGAAATAAAAGATAGAAAAAGAAAAATGACTGACTCAAAGCGTCGCAGCCCGAATGAATCACATTAATTCCCTCTAAACAACGGGTTTGGGGCTAACTACACATGTACTTAAGAGATACCTCACCTTCGGGACCTAGATGGTGGTTTGCGAATTTCCACAGCCGTAATAATATCAAACCTCAAAAAGGCACATCCGCGGGTCCTCGGCAATATTCCTGGCAAGTTTCAATGAGATCGGACCGGTGGTCGTCGAGAAACGGCGGTCGCAGACAGACAGACAGACAGAGACACACAGAGATTGCTGGAATTATAGATAGATAGATTACTAGTGCGGGCCCGTAGGTGCGGGCCCATAGGTGCAGCTTCGTTCCTTCGCTCTCGTAAACGAAGACTGGATTGGGGCATTTTTTTCAATTAGATCAGACCAACCGTATCATAAATGGCCATAACTTGGGAAACATACTCAGGTCCCCAGCGTCAATTGTGACGTCATATAAAACGATGAAGAAGAAGAATTGTGACGCCCCCTCTCTCTCGCCCCCCCCCTCTCTCCCCCCAAATCTCACCCATCCTCTCTCGCCCCCACTCCTCTCTTGAATTGTGACACCCTCTCTTTCTCACCCCCTCTCTCCCTCACCTCTCTCGCCCCATCTTTCCCCCCTCTCTCGCCCCATCTTTCCCCCCTCTCTCTGTAAATGTTTTCACAAATGTCAACCAAGCACAACAATTAATTCAAACCTTGGGAAAAAACAGCTTTCAAACCCTTGGGAAACAGGTGTTTTCCTTGGGATTAATTAATCATTTGAACAATTAATTCAAACCTTGGGAAAAAAAACAGCTTTCAAACCTTGGGAAACACTTGGGAAACAGCTGAAATGGATGAAGAACGAAATCAAACCTTGAAAAGGCACATACTCAGGTCCCCAGAGTCGATTGTGATATCATACCACACGAAGAAGAAGAATTGTGACGTCAATCGTGCAAAAAATAAATAAATAAATAAAAACATTGTGACGTCATTCGTGATGTCATCGCACCGTGTCCTGTCATTGGTTGACAGACGTTATTGGTTATTATTGATTGACAGACAATATATAGGTGGTTATTGGTTGACAGACAATATATAGGTCGTTATTGGTTGACAGACAATATATAGGTCGTTATTGGTTGACAGACAATATATAGGTCGTTATTGGTTGACAGACAATATATAGGTCGTTATTGGTTGACAGACAATATATAGGTCGTTATTGGTTGACAGACAATATATAGGTCGTTATTGGTTGACAGACAATATATAGGTCGTTATTGGTTGACAGACAATATATAGGTCGTTATTGGTTGACAGACATTGGTCATTGTATGACGTTATTCTTTTTATTACTGCCAATTATTGTGCTATTATTATTAATACTAGTACGGGCCCGTAGGGGCAGGCCCGTCGGGGCAGGCCCGTAGGTGCGTGCCAGTATGTGCAGCCCTCTCTCGCCCCCCATCACCCCCCCTAGTCTCGCCCTTCCTCTCTCCCCCCTCCTGTCTCGCCCCTCTCTCTCGCCCCCACTCTCATCCCCCCCTCTCCTGTCCCCCTCTCTCGCGATATTGGTCTACAGATAAATCGCCGTAACTTGGGAACTGCTCGTCCAATCAATATCAAACCTCGAAAAGGCACATCCGCGGGTCCCCAGCAATATTCCTGGCACGTTTCAATCAGATTGGACCGTCAATCGTGCAAAAATAAATAAATAAATAAACATTAATTGTGACGTCATAGCACCATGTCTTGTCATTGGTTGACAGATAAATGGCCGTAACTTGGGAACCGCTCGTCCGATTGACATCAAACCTCAAAAAGGCACATCTGCGGGGCCCCGGCAATATTCCTGGCAGGTTTCAATCAGATCGGACCGGCGGTTGTCGAGAAACGGCGGTCGCAGACAGACAGACACACATTTTCACGACAGAAAGTCACATCGATATGTATAATACATAAAAAACGATCACTTGGAAATATCCACAGCAGCGTGGCATTACACCGGATGTTTGTCATGGAAAAAATATAATGTATCTGTCAGCAAACTGACGAAGGAAGATTTTCTACAAACTCAGCATTTCGACAAGAGCTTCACTTGAAATTAACTTATGGCAGCAGTCAGGTTAAAAAAAAGTGACGCTGGTTGTTGAACAAAAGAAGCAACAACGATAATACAATAATAGTGAAATAATAGTGAAATGAAAGAAAACAGGCTTACCTTTCCCTCACGATAATACAGTTCTTGTCAGCTTTCGTCGAGATTATGTCACTAACAAACCCGGCGACATAACACGAGTAAGCGTCCATACTCGTGAAGGCTTTCGGGCTGGCTTGAGTGTGAGGACTCGGTGTTTCAACAAGGTGAACGTGGATGTCAGGGAAAATGATTTGAGGCCAAAATTTCCTTTCTGTTGTCCATTTATCCTTTGAAATAATATAAGGATCTTCACTAACACCACGCAGCTTCAGTTTTTCGCACGACCTCTTCTTAGAAATATCATCTAATCCATAGAAATAGCCCAGAAGTTCGCGTGACACGTGCGTGGGAGACATGATTTTTTGCCACTCAATATGGCGGAGCCTCACCTTCCGCTGTGACGTCACTCGCTTAGTGCTTAGAGTCAATAGGTCTCATCCAGACACGGGCACAGCACGGCACAGAAAAAAAAGCACGGCACAGCACGGCACAGCACGGCATCGGAACATGGGCAGGACTCTCATTAACCACGCCCCGGTGCACCCATGTATGCTGCATTTGCATAAACTACTGATACATTTCCTTTGCCCACCATTAATTCAATCATTCATCGTTCATTCATCATTCATTCTTTTTTATTCTTTTTTTTTTTTAAACAAATCAAGATGCTCAGGAGGCTTCCAGACATGAGCTGATCTTCTAAACACGAGTAAAGGGCTGTCCTTGCTTGCGACTATTGTGGGCTTCTCAATAAGGCCAAACAAAAAAGGACTTTGTTTCCGGTTTCCTACCCACCCATTGCTTTTATATGCGACCCTACGATTTTGTTGATAATTTTGACTCGGGCGCCGCCATTTTGAATCCCGCGTGTTACGTCGGTGAGAGTTTCAAAATGGCGGCGGCCGAGTCAAACGCGCACGAGGACTGCTTTGTGGATCGGTCTTTTCACGGTTAGTTTCACCTATTGTGGTGGTGGTGGTGATGGTGACGGTAGTGATTTGCTGTGGGTGGTGGCAGTGGTGATGGTGGTGGTAGTTGTGGTGAATTGAAGGTCGTGACGTGCGATCACATGTTGCACGGCTCGAGCACGGAATAGATAAAGCTAAGGTTCCGCTCGGTCGGGGGGATTGTCCCAGGGGCATTGTCGTTTACGGCGGCGGTTCACTTGGTGCTCGTTGAATGGTGAGAATTGAGAGTATATCGGACTCCGGGCTTATACTGATTTATTTTGCGGTGATTAGTTGCACGTGTATACCTTACTGCTTATGTACTCCTTGCTGCACCTGTATTCCCTGATGTGCCCGTAGAAGCGGCTTCAATCAAATGGAATAAAGCCTACACTCTGAAGGTTCTTCTCTCGTTTTCATTTCAATTTATTCCATTTGGTTTTCTCGGCTCTCTCAACCAACGATGGACAAGATCTACAAACCAGAGAGGTTCGACGCAGACCCAAACGCGACTGACTCAGAAATGAAATGGTCGCATTGGTTCCGTTCCTTCTCACACTATCTGACCATCATCGAAGAGGGAGCCGACAAATTGGCCGCCCTTGTGAATCATGTCTCGCCCAGCGTATACAGGCTCTTCTCGGAGTGTGACACCTACGAAGCAGCGATCGACGTGCTGCAGGCGCTCTACGTGAAGTGCAAGAACGAGGTATACATACGACATCTTCTCAACACACGCAAGCAAGCAGCCAGGGAGACAATCGATCAGTTCCTGCAAGCTCTGAAACAGCTGGGAAAAGACGGCAGCTTCCGGGCCGTAAACGCCGAGGAACACCGAAATGAAGCGACCCGGGAGGCATTTATCCAAGGACTCAGATCAGCCCACATACTTACTCAGCTTACTAAGCTTATCAGCTTACTAGAGAAAGCGCAACCCACTCTTGAAAAGGTAGTCGACCAAGCTCAAGCGATGGATAGGCTCAGCAGCAATCTGAGTCATTTGGGACACCGATGCTGCTAATGAACGCCGCTACAGTGGAAACTCAAGGAACCCCACCGACACAGACACAGCCTGACACAGGGGATGGAGAAAAACCCGAGGAGTCGGATACCCAGACCTCGTCAAACTCCTCAGCAACTACTCCGGTTGGTAAATGCTTCTTTTGTGGGTACAAAAGACACCCCCGCCACAAATGCGCCGCCAGAGATGCCACATGCATGAATTGTGACAAGAAAGGGCATTATGCCAGGGTATGTAAATCTACTCTAAGGAGAAATAAACCCACTTCTGCGGCTCTCTACTCACAAAAGAAACTAACTGCAGCCTTACCGGGGAATCTATCCAAGGCTATCATCAACATACGAATTAACGGGCATATGGCTGAGGCTCTGATTGATACCGGTAGCTCTGAAAGTTTCGTCAACAGCTCGCTAGTGAAGGGCAGGAAATGGAAGATCCACCCGACAGACAATATGGTATGCATGGCCGCCACATCACTACAGTCCCGCGTACGAGGGTACTGCAATGTTGAATTGGACGTAAAAGGGTACACGCATCGGGATGTAAGGGTACTGGTGCTTCGTGATTTATGCGCAGACGTAATTCTGGGTCATAATGTCCTCAAGCAGCACACGAGCGTCGAAATACCCTTTGGAGGAAGCAAACCTCGTCTAATTTTAAATGCTTTGACCACCGCAGAGGTAACGTCCCCCCAGCTGTTTGCTAACTTGTCGCCGGTCTGTAAACCGATAGCGATCAAATCGCGGCGATATACCACTGCTGATATGAACTTCATCACTTCAGAGACCAAGCGATTACTGGAAGAAGGAATTATAAAACTGAGCGATTCGCCATGGCGCGCACAGGTGTTGGTCACCGCCAATCAGAATCATAAGAAACGAATGGTTGTCGATTATTCCCAAACGGTCAATCGTTTCACCCAACTCGATGCCTACCCTTTGCCGCGCATAGACAAGATGGTCGAACGCGTGGCCAATTATAAGATATTCAGCACCATCGATTTGCGAAGCGCCTATCATCAAATTCCCATCCGAGAGGAAGACAAACCTTACACCGCGTTCCAGGCAGGTAGACGCCTCTACCAATTCAGGAGGATTCCGTTCGGTGTCACGAATGGAGTAGCTTGCTTGCAACGAGTTATGGACGACATCATCTCAGATGAAAACCTCAGACACTTTTGTTTACGTGGACAATGTCACAGTGTGCGGTAGGGATCAGGGGGAACATGATATGAATCTGGACAGATTCTTGAGCATTTCTAGAAAATATAATCTGACCCTCAACTACGAGAAATGCGTATTCTCGGCAAGGTCAATTGACCTTCTCGGCTACACCATAGCCGACGGCACGATTAAGCCAGATCCTGAATGATTGCGCCCACTTCGTGAGCTACCCCCACCTCAGGACCTGCAGACAATGCGCCGGGTGATCGGCATGTTCGCTTACTATGCAAGATGGATTTCCCAATACTCCGAGAAAATACATCCCCTAGTGCATTGCAAAAACTTCCTACCAGATGCCGCTGTTGTAAAAGCTTTCCACAGCCTCAAAGATGATATCAGTAATTCCGTGGTATTATCGATCGATAGCTCGGTGCCCTTCGTGGTGGAAACAGATGCTTCTGATCACACGATAGCTGCTACGCTTAATCAGTCTGGGCGACCCGTCGCGTTCTTCTCGAGAACTCTCTCTGGAAGCGAGCAGAGACACTCGGCAATAGAGAAGGAAGCGTACGCCATTGTCGAAGCCCTACGTAAATGGAGACACTATTTACTGGGAAACCATTTCACGCTCGTCACGGACCAACGATCTGTGGCATTCATGTTTGATGGGAAAAATAACGGGAAAATTAAGAATGAAAAAATTATGAGATGGCGGATAGACCTAGCCTGCTACAGTTACGGCATTGTTTACCGGCCCGGGAGGGAAAACCCTGCTGCAGACACCTTCTCTCGGGTCTACTGTTCGGCGACAATCAGTCGGGCTTTGCAAGACCTCCATGTGTCTCTGTGCCACCCGGGGGTAACCAGAATGGCACATTTCGTGCGCAGACAAAACCTTCCCTATTCTATTGAAGATATTAAACAAATGAATGCTTCATGCCCTGTTTGTGCTAAACTAAAACCCAGATTCTATGGCGCGGCTTCTGGCAGATTGATCAAGGCCACTTCTCCCTTCGAGAGACTAAACATTGACTTCAAAGGGCCCCTGCCGACCGAAACAGACAACAGATACATATTCACTGTTGTTGATGAATATTCAAGGTTCCCTTTCGCATTTCCGTGCTCGGATATGACCTCGGGCACTGTCGTGAAATGTCTGTCTGACCTCTTTGCTATGTTTGGGAAACCTTCGTACATACATTCAGACAGAGGGCCGTGTTTCATGTCGGCCGGGCTAAAACAATTCCTATTAGAGCACGGCATAGCAACTAGTCGAATGACGGGTTACAACCCACAGGGTAATGGGCAGGTGGAACGATATAATGGAGTTATTTGGAAAGCCGTAACTCTGGCGTTGAAATCAAGAGGACTGGGCCCCGAGCGGTGGGAGGTTACCCTTCTCGACGCTCTGAATTCCATACACTCTTTGCTCTGCACGTCCACCAATGCGACTCCTCACGAACGAATGTTTACTCACCAACGACGTTATGTTGACGGCCAATCGGTGCCCAACTGGCTAACCCATCCCGGAACAGTGTTCATGAAATGCCCGGTATGACAAAGCAAGTATGAACCCCTGGTGGAGCGGGTCGAACTCATCGATACTAATCCAGAGTATGCTCATGTCAGGCTCCCGGATGGCAGGGAGACCACTGTGTCGGTTCGCCATTTGGCTCCCTCAGGTACTCCTCCCGCAGGTACACCACCATCTGGCACTCCTCCCTCTGACATCCCCTCCCCAGGTGTTCCCCCCCCCCCAGGAACTCCACCCGAGAATGGTGGCGATGGAGCTGCCGCGTTCCACCCGAGAGCGATCGGGGAGTCATTCCCGGCACGAGTCGAGGCTCACCAAGAGGATTGGAAGCCTCCCTCAAGTGAAACCGCCATTTACTCCCGGAGAGGTCGACGGATAATACCCCCTCGCCGACTCAATCTGTGAAGGGGATTATCGGCATCCTCGATGCTCATGCTCCTATATGCTCGTTACATAATATATCGATGCTCATTACCATGCTCCTACAACTCAAAATAATCCTCACTGCTTGGCATGTATGCTTCTGTAGCGCTGAAGTAATCATGGTGCGTTAGTTGGGCCTCTAGTTACATTTTAAAGACGGGGAAAATGTGGTGAATTGAAGGTCGTGACGTGCGATCACATGTTGCACGGCTCGAGCACGGAATAGATAAAGCTAAGGTTCCGCTCGGTCGGGGGGATTGTCCCAGGGGCATTGTCGTTTACGGCGGCGGTTCACTTGGTGCTCGTTGAATGGTGAGAATTGAGAGTATATCGGACTCCGGGCTTATACTGATTTATTTTGCGGTGATTAGTTGCACGTGTATACCTTACTGCTTATGTACTCCTTGCTGCACCTGTATCCCCTGATGTGCCCGTAGAAGCGGCTTCAATCAAATGGAATAAAGCCTACACTCTGAAGGTTCTTCTCTCGTTTTCATTTCAGTAGTGGTGGTGCAATAGACTTGCAAAAATGCACTCGACTTGCTGTTAAACTTTTAATATGTATATATATATATATATATATATATATATATATATATATATATATATATATATATATATATATATATATACACACATCTATAATTCCAGCAGTGTGTGTGTGTGTGTGTGTGTGTGTGTGTGTGTGTGTGTGTGTGTGTGTGTGTGTGTGTGTGTGTGTGTGTGTGTGTGTGTGTGTGTGTGTGTGTGTGTGTGTCCGTCTGTTTGTCTGTCTGTGACCGCCGTTTCTCGACAACCGCTGGTCCGATCTGATTGAAACCTGCCAGGAATATTGCCGGGGCCCCGCGGATGTGCCTTTTCGAGGTTTGATGTCAATCGGACGAGCAGTTCCAAAGTTACGGCCGTTTATCTGTCAACCAATGACAAGACACGGTGCAATGACGTCACGAATGACGTCACAATTAATGGTTTTTTTTGTAACAATAATCATATATAGTTGCAGATCTGGAAACCATTTGCATTGAACATACAGATGTCCCAAAAGTCAGTTATGTCGTTAAGTATGTGTGTCGTCAGATCCCTTTCCTTTGGTCTAGTATTAATAAACAATGCATAATTTCAGCATGCATGCACTGTTAAATATGTAGAGAAATTTAAGACAGAATAAAGTGCATTTTAGCAAGTCGAGTGCACCACCACAACCACACCACTACCACCACCACACCACTACCACCACCACCACTACCACCAAGGAAAATAAACATTTTAAATCGAGTTATATGAATGCATTCATGGCAAAAAAAATTGTCAAAAAAAAAAATTCCCTACCTTCCTACCCAATTTTTTTTGGCCATGCAATAGGAAACAAATGTTTTTTTTGGCCTCGGGGGTACAGGGTCCAGAAGGAGTTCAGGCACATTGATGGGTGAAAATCTTTCATGAGGAAACACCTCAGGTTCAAACGCAGATGGTGTTAATACAGGAGTGGGTGACAAAGGCACTTGAGCCGGTTCAATGTCTGGCTCCCCATGACATAACCTGAGTTGGTCAACATGTTTACGCATGCATCTACCATCACACAACTTCACAAGTGAGATATATCAGTAGTTTATGCTAATGCATGCATAGCTGGGTGCACCGGGGCGTGGTTAATGAGAGTCATGTGACCCATCCATGTCCCAATGCTGTGCTGTGCCCGTATCTGGATTAAACCTGTTGTTCCCACTTCAGAGCCTTCGTCCCTGTCTATTGAGTAAATGACAGTGACGATGAAGGTTGGATGTCTTCGTGCATCGGCATTTTGCAAGAATATGCAGTGGGGGTGATTAGGAAGACAATACCGACCGTCTGACTCAGTACTTCGTGGCAAACAAAATGGCCACCGATGAGGACACTGAAAGGCGGCGAGCTGTTTTACTGACCGTATGTGGCGCGCCGACGTACAGCCTCATCAAAGATCTTCTTGCCCCAACCAAACCTTCTTACAAGTCGTATGAAGAGCTCGTCAATCTCGTGAAAAGACATTATCACCCTAAACCGGGTAAGATAGTCTCGAGATATAAATTTTATACCCACCATCGTCAAGATGGTCAGTCAGCATCCGAGGTCGTGGCTGATTTACGCCGACTCGCGGAACAATGTGAGTTTACAGATAAACTCGAAGAGACGTTACTTGATTTCTTTATAATAGGCATCAATGACGACTCAATCCTGTGGAAACTCCTTCCTGAATCGAACCCCAATTTGGCTAAAGTCATGGAAATAGCCACTGTGTGTATGCAAACTGCCGAGAGCCTGTGTGTGCTCTCTAACAAGTCAAAAGTTATCCAGCAGGACCCATCGGTTAACAAGGTAACCTTTGGCTACAAGTAAAAGTGTTTTAGCAAGCCACCAAATTCACCTCCACCTCCTGACATTTCTGAATCTACCCAGAAGGTTGGGGTAACTTGTTGGCGTTGTGGTGGTAATTATCAAGCTTTCCAATGTCGGTACAGGAATTATACCTGTGACAACTGTGGTAAGTGGGGTCACTTGAAGTGTCGTCATTTTCAATCCAAGTCGAAGAACTAGTCTCCTGATTATCACATTGGGTTGAACCCTGATGCAGCGGACGATAGGTCACAGAGCACAGCCTGCAGCCGAGAGTCAAGTGAGGAACTTTATGAGGTTTTCTCTGTTGGAACAAAGAGCTCCGATGCTCCAATTATAGTTGATGTAACAATCGATAAGATCCCGGTGAGAATGGAAGTTGATACTGGTGCTTCCAAATCAATTATGAGCGAGATCAAGTTCACCTCTATCTACCCCCCGAAAAAGGTTCCTACACTCTGGCCTGTATCTACTGACTTGAGAGAGAACATACACCAAGGAGGTGATTCCTGTGGTTGGCTCAGCTAACGTAACTGTAGGATATGGAAACAGCACTCATGTCCTACCACTACTGATAGTGTATGGAGAAGGATCAACAATCTTAGGCCGACATTGGTTATGAATAATCAGACTTAATTGGAATGATGTAAACAGAGTCTCCACGCTGATGCTGGATACGATACCGTCCTCAACAAGTACCCTGGCCTGTTCAGTGATGGTGTTTGCACCTTTGCAGGGACCAAAGTGAGGATTCATGTTTCTGCAGATGCTCAGCCATTGTTCCATAAGACTAGACCTGTGCCCTACATGATGCGATCAATGATCGAATGTGAGCTGTACCACCTGCAGAGTGAGGGCATCATCTCACCAGTCGACTACTCCGATTGGGCAGCACCCATCGTTCCAATACTCAAAGCAGATGGAACAGTACGCATTTGTGAGGACTACAAAACAACGAACAACTGCTATTCAAAGCTGGATGGCTTTGTCCAAAGCAAAGGATCTGTTCACCACTCTCATGTGTGGCCAGTCATTCACGAGCTTGACTTGACCAATGCCGATGCTCAAATGCAACTGGATGATGATTCCAAGCCCGATGCATGCATCAATACTCATTGAGGACTCCACATGCACAACAGAAGCCCATTTAGCATATACCTGTTGCACCAATCTTCCAACGCAAGATGGAGACATTATTGAAAACTGTACCAAAGACAGTCGTATTTCAGGACGACATACTAGTGACTGGCAAGTCACGACATGAACACCTCAAGAACCTAAACAAAGTCCTCAATCAGCTGTCAATAGCTGTGTTACGGCTCAAGCGTGAGAAGTTTACCTTTATGACACGTGAAGTTGAATACCTGGGTCATCAAATCTCCTGTCAAGGCATTTTGCCCTCTCTGAGCAAAGTTGAAGCAATTGTGAATGTTCCAATGCCACAAAACATTTCAGAACTTCGTACATTCCTGGGTATGTTGACCTACTTTGGTAATTTCCTGCCTCAACTAAGCACAACCGTCGAGCCTCTGCATCTTCTCCTTCAGAAAGGTGTTGTCTGGAAATGGGAAGCTGCCCAAACAAGAGCGTTCAAGGCCACTAAAACCATGCTGTCCTTCTCGCTGTTACTTGTCCATTACGACCCATCCAAGGAAGTTATTCTCAGTTGTGATAGCACTTCATATGGCATTGGGTGTGCGTTGTTGCAAACAAATGGAACCGGTAATCTCCAGCTGTTGTGTATGCATCAAGTATCCCATCTGACACTAAACGTCGCTATGCTCAAGTAGAACGAGAGGTGTTAGCGTGTGTCTGGGGAACCTTAAAGATCCACCAAAGATGTCTTTGGAAGAAATATTACCATTGAGACTGATCACAAACCCTTGATATTGTTACGAATCTGGAAGCCATGAGCACTCAAAATACAGGTCCTATAGCTCAGTTATTTCGATAAGTAAATGTGGATAGATAGCTCCCCGTCCCTTGTTTAATGGGTAATTGAATGTACATGCGCTGCGAAGTTACTTTGATAGTCAGGGTTTTTACACCCCTCATAACTACAACAACACCAGCATCAGCATCACCTTCACCTCGCTCTGGCCGATGCCATGGCGCCCGTGGTGGGCGGAGTTCTAGGAGGAGCCTCGCGGTGGCCCTCGACCAATCAGCATGCTACGAGTGAGGTGGCCGCTGCTCAGCCAATCAGACCCGCGACAGTGAGAAAGGCGGTCCGCGTGACGTCACCACGCCCCCCAGGCCAATCGACAGACTTGCCGCCCGTTTTGGCCAATGACAGGGCGCCAAAACCGTCCAGTGAGGGGGAGGGAGGAGGCGTCCCCTCCCCCCCCCCTGGACAAGGGTGAATAAGGTTGTGGGGCGATTGGAAAAAGAAAGAGTTTTGGTTGTCGGGACGAGCGCGAGAGAAAGAGGAGAGTTTTTTGGTTGTCGGGACGAGCGCTGACGGGGCTCTCGACTCTGCTCGCGTCTCGCTGGCACCTGTTCTTCCATCGCCTCTTGCTGGCGCCTGGTTCTTCGGACCGCATCTCGACGCTGGCCTGGTTCGCTCGTGTCAGCCAAACCACACGAGGTGGACAAGTCCATATCCTTCTGGGTATGTGTGTGTGTGTGTGTGTGTGTGTGTGTGTGTGTGTGTGTGTGTGTGTGTGTGTGTGTGTGTGTGTGTGTGTGTGTGTGTCTTTCGGTGGGCCCGTCTTTAAGTAGTAAATTGTTAAGTGCCTTCGCTGTACATTATTTGCCTTGTCTCTCTTAGTCGGATAGTCGGATTAGTCGGATAACTCTGCTCCTTGCGTGTTCCCCCCTTCCACCCATTATAAATAAACCCATGTGTTAAATGTATCAGCTCGCTTTGTGGTTCTTCCATTGGTTTAACGTGGTGCGTGTTGGGAGAGGTAAAGAAGGCCGTTGTTGCCGTAGTGGTGTGCATTTGGGACCAACGGAAGCTCGGTGACCATCCGCTCGGGTCACGCACGGGTCGAGCGTGCATACGGCTCGTCCCGTACGAGTGCCGTTGAGGGTGTGAATACTCGGTAGCTCGCCACGTGGGTCTAGGTATTTTGAAGTTTGGCAAATAACCCTGTACCACGTGGTGGAATTATTGACGATTCACAGTCCGGTAAGGGACCCATTCCCTCGGAGTTTTCCAAAAGGTACGATCTAGATTCCGGGTGTTCGGTAGAGTCGACCCTACTGCTCCACCTAGCGGTCGTGCTCACAGCCGACGCCCGGCTCTGCAACAATATGTCTCCTGGGAGAAACCAGAGCCATTCTGCCCACATCATCAGATTGTTTCCAACGTTGGGCGTTGACCCTTTCCAGTTCTGACTATTCATTGGTTTACCACCCGGGTAAGGAAATGTACTGTGCTGACACACTCGGTCACTTGCCACTTCACGTAACCATCCCAAATCCTCCACAATCTGGTGATATCATTAATCTCATGTGAGTAACGTCATTCACGATGACGCGCCCATAACCGCTAACCAGATTGCTTGTGCTCCCAACAGCAATCCAGATTTGTCACAAATTAAACACTGTGTTCTGTCAGGTGATTTGGCATGACTACCGGAAGGGGTGAAACCTTACCTCATCTGGAAGGATGGGCTCTCTATTGATGCAGACTTGCCTGCTTTGGGGTAGCCAAGTGATAATTCCGCCAAAACTCTGTGGGGAAAATTATCAGTGAACTCCACAATGCTCATCCAGGCATAGTCACCATGAAGGATATTGCCTGAGCCCATGTTTGGTGGCCTGGTTTGGACAGTGACATTGAGTCCAATGCACGCCATTGTTACACTTGTCAAGCCCATCCCAAGACACCGCCACAGTCTTAATTGGCCATGTGGTCGTAGCCATCAAAACCATGGTCCAGACTACACATCGATCATGCTGGTCCATTTCAAGGGAAGCTTTTTCTTATCGTAGTTGATGCCCACTCCAAATGGATTGAAGCTCTCATGGTGCCATCCTGATCCTCTGCTGTAACAATTGAAGCTCTACGTACCATGTTCTCACAACATGGTATTCCAAACTCCATTGTATCAGATAATGGATCACATTTTTACAAGTTCAGAGTTTCAGAACTTTTGTAAAATGAATGGCATTAAGCACTACACATCTGCCCCCTACAAACATGCCAGTAATGGTCAAGCCATACGTGCTGTTCAGATCATCAAGAATGGTCTAAGTCGCATCAAGGAAGGCTCCATTCAAATTAGTCTAGCTCGTGTGTTGCTCAACTACCGCACCAGACCACATCAAACCACCGGTCGCTCACCTGCCAAGCTTCTGATGGGTTGTGAATTAACAACATGGTTATCATTTGTGCACTTGGACGTAACGGTCAAGGTCGAGAATAACAAGTATCAACAGAAACGTAATCACGAACAAACGTCTGTATACCGCAACTTCCAGATCAATGATCCTGTACACGTGTTGAACTCCGGATGTGGAAGCAAGTGGTTATCTGGCATCATTATCGATAACATTGGTGAATCATGTTTCTTGTGAAGTTGTGTGATGGTAGATGCATGCGTAAACATGTTGACCAACTCAGGTTACGTCATGGGGAGCCAAACATTGAACCGGCTCAAGTGCCTTTGTCACCCACTCCTGTATTAACACCATCTGCGTTTGAACCTGAGGTGTTTCCTCATGAAAG
Source organism: Eptatretus burgeri (assembly GCF_056783735.1). Lineage (NCBI taxonomy): Eukaryota > Metazoa > Chordata > Myxini > Myxiniformes > Myxinidae > Eptatretus > Eptatretus burgeri. The sequence goes on from NC_140973.1 coordinate 16,155,655, forward strand.
ATTTTCACCCATCAATGTGCCTGAACTCCTTCTGGACCCTGTACCCCCGAGGCCAAAAAAAGCATTTGTTTCCTATTGCATGGCCAAAAAAAATTGGGTAGGAAGGTAGGGAATTTTTTTTTTTTGACAATTTTTTTTGCCATGAATGCATTCATATAACTCGATTTAAAATGTTTATTTTCAAAAAAAAAAAAATTTAAAATGTTTATTTCTCCAAAAAAAGGAGGGCTTGTAAGATTTCAGATCCCCTGACAATGTATTGTGAATAAAAATATATAACAAATATGAAAAATATATATAAAAGAAAAGTAAAAAGAGACAAGCAAGGAGAATATTGCAAAACAAGATAACTCCATAGAGAACGAGAAGGACACTCGGTAGAGCGCATATCTCCGCCAAGTAATGCCTGATCCACGAAAACATATCGGCCCCAATACATTTTTGAAATATCATGCTATTCTTCACCGTTTTTGGCTCTATCTCTCAATGGTGAAGAATCACTGAAAATTTAATAACTCTCGTGTCCGTATCCAGATTCAGATCTTCACCAAAATCGAATAAGTTTGTCTACCAAGTTTCATTCGAATCCGTCCACAACTTTTTGAGATATCATATATATATATATATATATATATATATATATATATATATATATATATATATATATATGTTGTTCGTCTTTCGGCTGCTCCCGTAAGAGGTCGCCACAGCGGATCATCCGTTATGATCCACATACTGACTTGGCACAGGTTTTAACCGGATGCCCTTCCTGACGCAACCCTGGTCGCCTCTTACGACACAGGGATAAGGATTGGGTTTCACCATGATTCTGGGCTGCCCTACACCCTCTCATCGCACGGCCCAGTGCAGGGCTCCCGTCCTCAAGCGATCCTCCAACCCAAGCCTCTGAGTAGCCGGATTTCAGGCGCACGCCACTACGCCCGGTTCATATATATATATATATATATATATATATATATATATATATATATATATATATATATATATATATATATATATATATATATATATATATATTGTTACAGCTGTGGAAATTCGCAGAGCACCATATAGGTCCTTAGATCAGTCATGTCGATAAGTCTGTGTTCAGATAGATTTCCCCTCCGATGTTTAACGGGCAATTATTCGTGTGCCGGGCTGTGATCTTTGAGGTAGCTGTTTTTCTTTAACTATCTGTATTTTGGACCAACCGCAATTTCAACCACAACAACCGCCTTCTCCACGATGCCAACCACAACCACCTTCTCCACAATGCCAACCACAGCCACCATCTCATAAACCGCATCTCCCCCAATACCCAACAACGAACAACATCGCTTCACCTTCGGCTCCGCGGGCGCCGCCATCTTTGCGCCGGCCATTGCGAGATCGCTGCAAACAAACCCGGGGTTTCCTTATTGCCAGCGACGGTGATTTCAACCACATCCGCTCTCCCTTGTTGGCGCTAGCGTCGATGATCTCTACCACGTCCGCTCGCCCCGAGCTTCGCCTTGAAATTCAGATCAGGGGATCGAGAGGGGCGGAGCCAGTGGGGGTCAGAGGTGAAAGAGCGGAGATCAAACCTTGCCTCACGAACCCTATAAAAAAGCGCGCAGAGCGCCAAGTCACTGGAGTCGATCTGGGTTTGGAGTGGTGTGAAGAGCAAGGTTCAAGTCCAGTGGAGGTCTGGGTTCGCCGAGGAGACGGAGCTGGGAGCACAGCCAGACCAGCCAGGCCAGCCGTGCCACGCAGAACTGCGCGTTCGTGTGTGGGACGTGGGGAGAACCGGAGAGAGGTCGCCAGCCAGCATCGAACGGTCCGAGGTGATCGGGCTTTGGGACAGTCCAAGCAGCACTGAGGGACGGACGGGCTCTTAAAGAGAGCATCAACTCTGAAAGAGCAAAAGACCCGTTCATTCCTCTGAGGCGTTGCCGGCTGGGCCCGAATCACCAGGCCATCAGACGAGGCCTGGGTCGGACCGTGGTCTCGACAACTGCCGTGAGGACGGGACGTCGTGGGTCGCCCCAGCGAGGCACCTCAAAGGTGAAGGTAACCAGCCCGGCCTCGCGGAGCTTCTGCGGTCATCAGAGCTCCGGGAAATATAGACCCAAGAGGTCCAGTCTACCCCTCGGCTTTCCTGGGGTTTTTCTTGTTTCTTTTGAATAAACGTTGTGGCGCCATGTCTTTAAGTAGAACTGTTAAGTGTGCACATAATAGATAGACGGTAGTAGCTCTTTTGCATTGCTTTTGGTTTGTCCCTTACATGTTACATAATTGCATGCGTGCACTCCTTGGTTGCATACATAACTGCATGATGCCATTGCTGCATTGATTGACGTGCATGCCTGCATATGTGTCTTGTAAAATAAATGTGCTTGTTCAAATGTTTACCCGTTCGTTGCGTCCTCTTCCCTTAATTGAGCTGCCGTTCTGCGTTCGGAATAAAGTTGGTTTTTAAATAACCGATAATAGAATCGGGTCCAACGGGGCCTCGCGATCATACCCCGCTCGGTTATCCCAAAACGAAGCGAGCTGCTTAAGCGGCTCGTTTCAAGCGGGCCCTGTTGAGGTACAGTCTCTCGGTAGTCTGCCCGCGCGATGAATTAGGTATATCGACAATTCGGCGATTGACCCTGTAGCGTGCGGGTAGAGTGTTGACTAGGCTGTGGTGTGCATCCAAAACACACCCGTAGCGAGATTTCGGCGTTTGATCCGGAAGGCTGCGACTAGATTGTCCGTTCGGTGGGCGAGGCGGCCACTAGAGAACATTGTACTTTACGGTACTTCTACATATCGACGTTCCCCTGTGCCAGTGCGCATGCGCAGCCTGAGCCGGAGCCAGGGATGTTGTGGGCGTTTCAACCTGTTCAATACTTGTTTGATTATTGTCGTTCCACGCTAATAAAGTGGTCGAACAAATTGAACTCTGTTCTTATTTATAATCAAACAAGTATTGAACAGGTTGAAACGCCCACAACATCCCTGGCTCCGGCTCAGGCTGTGCATGCGCACTGGCACAGGGGAACGTCGATATGTAGAAGTACCGTAAAGTACAATGTTCTCTAGCCACTATTGGCTAAACATGGCCACTTGCACGCTGGCGGGCGGAAATCTACAACAATATATTATATATATATATATATATATATATATATATATATATATATATATATATATATATATATATATATATATATATATATATATAATATATCCGGGGAAACGTTTTGGGCCAAGTCTGTCACGAACCATCTGACCAGGCATGCCAATAAGCTGAAGGTAATTTGTTCAGGGTGCCGGTTTTAACTCACCTACTCCTCACAAAACACACCGTGGGACCTTCAATGGCCCCCAAGTCAAGCTGGCAGGCTGGTCATCCAGCTTAACATCCTTCCGATGGATGGCACACACGTTAACCGATCACCCTGCCCACGAAGCACCACGGTAACAGTTTATAGCCAGGTCGAGATGAAATCTCAGGCCAGACGGCTAAAATAAGAGTGCGTCGAGCTATCCTGTCAGGCAGCCCGACTGCATGCATTTGTTGTCGCATGCAAAACAGCAACTTGTTCACTTTATTCAATTTACGTCCATGTTGTTTTGGTTTGTTATTGATTTAGAAAACGATGTTGATCTCATGGACCAATCACATAACAACTTCACACCTTTTCTTCGTAGTATTAGGGCGTTAGCAATTTGCGCTTGACACTTTTTAACTGATGATGCAATATTATGCCAAAACATGGATTGTATATGTACGAATTTTAAACTATAATTTCCAAAACGTTAAGGGATTTGAACACCTCTCTCAGTCCTCTAAGCCCCGGGCTCATATGGCACCGTACATGACCATTCAATTCCATTTAATCCAATATCTCTCCTCCCTCCTTTCTTCTTTCCACATTTCTCCTGTATTCTCATTCTCTTCCTTGCCTCTGATATTCTGCTTCTCTCAATTGCTTTTTATTTAATTTAATTCAATAAATTTTCATTAGGCTGCTACGTTGGTTCAAAGACAATCATAGGGATGAGGTTGTGTTTGTGGGGGTGGTGAGAGGAGGGTGGGGAGCGGTTGTGCTCTGGCATGAGAATGAGCAATCGCGCAACTGTCTCGTCCCTTTTCCCTTACGATGCACTGAGAAATGTTTTCATCAAGATTATCTCCAAGGGTGTTCCTGGAATGGCAAAGTTTGCAGAAAGCACAACTCCAGTGAAAAGGAGGTCATGATGAGATGCACTCAAAAATAAGTGCAAGAGGTTGTGTCAAGTAATCATATAAACCTTCAACAATGACAAAAACAAAGGCTTATAGAGTTAAAGACTATTGTTATCTCCTCCACCTAAGGTGGACGGAGGTTGTTTTCACTCCTGTCTGGTTGTCTGTCTCTGAGCAGGATACCTCAAAACGTTGTGGACGGATTCGGACGAGACTGGGTGGACAAGTTGGGTATGTAACAAGGACGAATTGATTCGACTTTGGTGAAGATCTGGATTCAGATCCAGATGCGAGAATTTTTAAAGTCATTCTTCACCTCCTCTCCTCCTGTCGAAGTCACAATGCTCTCTCAGTCCTCCAAACCTCCAGCAACTTCAGGGTGTGAACCTTTTTTGGTATACAGAGTCAGGGCTTGTGGAAAAGCTGGAACAATGAACGGATCAGGGCACAACATAACAAAAAGAACTGGAGAGAGAGAGAGAGAGAGAGAGAGAGAGAGAGAGAGAGAGAGAGAGAGAGAGAGAGAGAGAGAGAGAGAGAGAGAGAGAGAGAGAGAGAGAGAGAGAGAGAGAGAGAGAGAGAGAATGACAGCAGATTTGAAGGGCAAAATAGAAGGTGACTTCGACAAATAATGGATGTGGGGAGGAATGGGGGGGGGCAGGAAAGGATGCATGGGGTGGACAAGATGGAAACGGAAGGAAAAACTGGTAATTTAGAAGAAGGGCCTGGCATAGGGTGGCGGTTAACGAGGGTATAAAAGATCATAGTTTTGGATTGGCGATGATCTGAAATGGTGATGAATAGCTGTCTTGAAGACCTGGAGGGATTACCTAAAAAGGTGCACATATAACTCACATATATAACTTAATACACGAAAACATCGACTGAATTGAAGGCCATGATAACTTTTTGGGATGGTTAACATGGCCATGTAATGATATTTTCCCAAATGACAAAGATACCATGTGGGATCTTTTCGAGGCAAGGTGAGATCAAGACGCGTTACACGTGGTGGCTTTTTTTGGAATTGACTCTGTTTGAAGATGTTTGGCACATAGTCATCTCTCCTGTGTCCTTGTGTTTCCTCTTTTATCATCCGGCCTATTTTATATATTTTTTTTCTTCTTCTTTAACCCTTCTAACCCTCACCCTTATTCTAGTAAGCTGCATTAAATCCCCTCCTGGTTAAACTTCCAAAATCCAGGCTCACTGCCAAACCTCAACTCCTTTGTTCCTCGCTTCTACAGTCTATGGAACCACATTTCAGAGGCTGTTATTTTCCACTTTTCCCTCCAGGGCTTCGAACCTCGTGTCACAACCTCCCCATCCCTCTCATTCTCACCCACAATCTTTACTACCCTCTTTAACCCTTCCTAATCTGACTCTCTTTCTTGGAGGTTTCTGTGTTGCATCCTCTCCTCAGTACTCTTTTCTTGCTTCTTAATTCCCTTGTTTGTGTCCAACTGTTTTTTGTCAGGTCAGGTTCGATCTGTGACCTGCTACAGGTACCATGTAAACCTGTACTAACCTGTTCCATGGTCGGGTTGTCGGCGACTAAACCGTCTCCCCCACCAGGTTTTCTGGTGAGGGGGGTGTTTGGACATGGACACCCAGCAGGATTAAAAACAAAACCTGTCAAAGGGCGGAGGAGCTCCTTGTGAGCCAACGGCCATCCAGATCTAGTGCCCAACTGTGTCTGCAGACGTCCTCCTGCAGTTGGGTTACTTCTTATTAGGGGGTTGGTGGCAGGATTTGCACTCCGGCCACCGTAAAACCCTTCATTCCGCAAAACGCAAAAACGCAAAAAAATCTGAAAACCCACTCCGTGGGAGTACCTCCTGTGCAGCTTCCCTTCGCAGGGCAGCTCACCGGATGACGGGATTGGGGCAAAGCCTTCGGGACCCCCAATCTTTGATAGGAGGGAAACCACGGGGTAACATCCCTGGGTCAGATTGCGGGAGAGTGTGTCGGAGTGGTACTGAGGTGTCGTCCACCAGACGGCGGTCTCCTTGGGTTAACCTGAGGCGGTCCCTTCGGGTGGGTGCCTGAAATGTCCTATCCCTAAGAGAGGATTATCACCTGTCTCTGTTATCATCTGAGCTCAAGCGTTTGGACATCGGGATTGCAGCTCTCTCTGAGGTTCGGAGACCGGATTGCGGCGAAATAATGGTGGGTGGTTACACCTACTATTGGTCTGGTCGCTCTGATGGTTACCATACCCAAGGAGTTGCTGTAGCTGTGTCCAATAAGCTGACCCCAATGATAATTGAGGTAACACCGGTCAACGAGCGTATTATGAGATTAAGGATTCGCCACTCCTTAGGTGTCATTTCCGTGGTCTCTGTTTATGCTCCGACTGAGGCGAGTGATCTCACCGTGAAGGATGCATTCTATGCCACACTCGAGTCTGTGGTTGATCAGTGCCCCAGACGAGATACACTTCTAGTCTTGGGGGATTTCAATGCATCGACTGGAACTGATAGGGATGGTTATGAGGTGTGTGTTGGTCCCCATGGGTCAGGAACTATGAACCAGAATAGCACTAAGTTCCTTGACTTTGCAAGAAGTCATGGACTTAGGGTGGCTGGTTCATGGTTTCAGCGCCCACAAGCTCATCGCTGGACTTGGTATTCCAACGCTGGCGGTGTGGCAAAGGAGATTGACCATGTCCTCATTGACGGTCGTTGGAGGATGATCCAGAACTGCAGGGTCTACCGGAGTAGACCTTGACCTTGAATCTCGGACCTTGATTTTGCAGACGATGCAGTCATCTTTGCGGAGACTTTAGACATCCTTTTGGGGGCCCTCGAGGTGCTGAATGAAGAGTCGGAGCTGCTGGGATTACGGGTTTCTTGGGTCAAAACTAAGATCCAGGCTTCCGGTGACATCTTGGATGCTGCTGTCCTGTCTGTGTCTGTTTGTGGTGAGGATGTTGAGGTCGTGGAGAGATTCACTTACCTTGGCAGTGATATTCATGTCTCTGCTGGCTGCGAGTCAGAGGTCAATAGATGTCTGGGTCGGGCCTGGGGAGTCATGGATTCACTGGATCATGGGGTGTGGCGCTGCCGGTACCTGTGCGGGAGGACGAAAGTCCGAGTCTTCAGGTCCTTGGTACTTCCAGTCTTGCTCTATGGGTGCGAGACTTGGACTCTGACCAAGGATCTGAGACGGAGACTTAATTCCTTTGGTACCAGGTGTCTTCGGAGAATCCTTGGCTATCGCTGGTCGGATTTTGTGTCCAACGAGCGGTTGCTGAGAGAGACTCGGATGAGATTTGTTACCTGCATAGTCCGTGAGCGTCAGTTGCGGCTGTATGGACATGTGGCTCGTTATCCTGATGCTGATCCTGCTCACCAGATTCTCTCAGCGAGGGAGTCTCATGAGTGGAGGAGGCCAGTGGGCCGACCACGTGCCTCATGGTTGCAGCAGGTTGACCACCATCTCAAGGAGATGGGGATGGGCCTGGCATCTGCCTGGGGGATGGCCAGACGGAGGCCCCTGGAGTACCGACGGAAAGTGGACGCAGCGACGCGCTGTTCTGGCACATGCTCCCATACCTGACCTGACCTGTTGTGCCATTGCCCCCACTGTCAGTTCATACCCTCCATCACTTTGCTTTTCCATGACCTTCGGTTTTATAAAGAAGGAAACAATCCAGAATTGTTGTCGGCCTAGTTTATTCAATATACCAGCCAATTTATAATGTTCCATAGTCATTTCCTTTTCCTGGCCTCCATTATACTTGACAAATTTTGAAATGTATCAGAACAACATATCAGAGAAGATGTCCACAGTGACCTTCTTAACTGCAGGTCCAAAATATGCATTTTATTCATGGATGAATAATCAATGAGTAAACAGCAAGCTGTTTTGTGGAGTGAATGCCTTCATGTATATATTTAATCATCGTTCCTGCCAAAAATAATACAATGTGATAATAAATTGCATGACTTTGCTTTATTGATCAACTAGCTGAAGTACTCGGTGTTGCCTGGGGAAATTCATTGCACAACATGTATTGCAATATTTCCTGGATGACAAATTGGGGAATATTGGCCTCATGGTTTTGTATGAATTTCCAATCTTGGGTGTCGCAAAATGCACTCAGACTTGTATCGAAATGCTTCACCTTTAAGGATGCTCAGCATGCTTCCCTGGAGGCTACTTGTCTTACATGTTGATCCTCAACCTAAGCCTGTGTATGCTCTGTAGTCTCAGCTGACCTGGAGGCTGCTTATCTTGTACATTGATCCTCAAGCCGACCCTGTGTCTGCTACTGAGTCTCAAGTGACTTGTAGATTGCCATTCTCTTTGCATATGATTTGTTTATGCCCATCAGGGGTCTTTTTGGAAGCATTTGGCATCTATCTATAATTCCAGCAATGTGTGTGTGTGTGTGTGTGTGTGTGTGTGTGTGTGTGTGTGTGTGTGTGTGTGTGTGTGTGTGTGTGTGTGTGTGTGTGTGTGTGTGTGTGTGTGTGTGTGTGTGTGTGTGTGTGTGTGTGTGTGTGTGTGTGTGTGTGTGTGTGTGTGTGTGTGTGTCTGCGACCGCCGTTTCTCGACGAATGCCGGTCCGATCTGATTGAAACTTGCCAGGAATATTGCCGGGGCCGCGCGGATGTGCCTTATTAATCGGACGAGCGGTTCCAAAGTTACGGCCATTTATCTGTCAACCAATGACAAGACACGGTGCTATGACGTCACGAATGACGTCACAATTAATGTTTATTTTTATTTTATTTTTGCATGATCGGCGTCACAATTCTTCTTCTTCTTCGTTTGGTATGACATCACAATTGATGCTGGGGACAATTGACGCTGGGAAAAACGTGCCTTTTCAAGGTTTGATATCGTTCTTCATCTGTTTTAGCTGTTTTCCAAGGTTTGAAAGCTGCTTTTTTCCCAAGGTTTGAATTCATTGTTCAAATTATTAATTAATCCCAAGGTTTGGGGGGGGGCGAGAGAGAAGGGAGAGAGAGGAGGCGTCACAATTCGAGAGAGGGGCGGGAGAGGGGTGTGAGAGTGGGAGCGAGAGAGAGGAGCGAGAGAGAGGGGCGAGAGAGAGGGGCGAGAGAGAGGGGCGAGAAAGGAGGAGGAGAGAGTAGGGGCGAGACGAGGGGGGGAAAGAGTGGGGGTGTCACAATTCTTCTTCTTCTTCTTTTTCGTTTGATATGATGTCACAATTGACGCTGGGGACCTGAGTATGTTTCCCAGGTGTTTCCAAAGTTATGGCCATTTATGATACGGTTGGTCCGATCTAATTGAAATAATGCCCCAATCCAGTCGTCGTTTACGAGAGTGAAGGAACGAAGCTGCACCTACGGGCCCGCACTAGTATTTATAATGCAAGGAAGGTAGGTTAAGATATTTCTTCACAGAAGTGTTCCCTTTGAAGTTTCAGAAGTGTTCCGGCAGGTATCTTACCATGCCAACCTTTGCGACATGGTAGATTAAAGTTAAAAAGCAACAGATGGATCGTTACAGAGATGGAGAACATTAGACATAGGGGAGAAACATACCAAGGGAATGCAGGTTCCGTTATTAGTTTGCATACATATAACCTCAACATCTGATCTTCACAATACATATTATTCGATGGCGGAAACATGCTCGCTCGAGGCTTGAACTCAGAAGTATTATAATAAACCTGTGTAAAGAAATCTTTTTAATACTAGGTGCATGTATGAACACTATATGCATTAAAAAATATATATTATATTTTTTTGATATGATGTCACAATTGACGCTGGAACCTGAGAATGTGCCTTTTCAAAGTTTGATATCGTTCTTCTTCATCCGTTTCAGCTGCTTCCCAAGTGATGGCCATTTATGATACGGTTGGTCCGATATAATTGAAACAATGCCACAATCCAGTTTTTTTTTTTTTTGCACGCACCTACGGGCCAGCACTAGTGCATTAAATTTGTGTTGACAACAAATCATTCCAACTTCAACGTACGATCTTCACAATACATATTACTTGGTCACTTGCGGGAAAAAAATGCAGCTGGTGTGGAAGCACAATATCTGATCGAGGGCTGAAGGTCAATTATTTGGGGTCAATTTTTTTTCTATTTTTTTATATCCAAACATAACCCTCGACCTTACTCTGGAGGAAAGTTAGGAGGTGTGAGGAAGGGGGGAACGAGGAAGAGGGTGAAGAGTGAGGAGGGGGGGGAGAAGTGGGGTGAGCGATGCCTCAGCAAACATTGCTTTACACTCCATGGGGTTGGAGCAAGGAGGACGGGTGAGAGAGGGGTGGGGGGAAGTGGGGAGGAAGTAAACTGGGATATATACGTATGTATGTATGTATGTACATACATATATATATATATATATATATATATATATATATATATATATATATATATATATATATTGTGTGTATACATATATGTGTATATATATATATATATATATATATATATATATATATTGTGTGTATACATATATGTATATATATATATATATATATATATATATATTGTGTGTATACATATATGTATATATATATATATATATATATATATATATATTGTGTGTATACATATATGTATATATATATATATATATATATATATATATATATATATATATATATATTGTGTGTATACATATATATATATATATATATATATATATATATATATATATATATATATATATATATATATTGTGTGTATACATATATGTATATATATATATATATATATATATATATATATATATATATATATATATTGTGTGTATACATATTTATATATATATATATATATATATATATATATATATATATATATATATTGATGCGGATTCGCGCCCGCCGGCGTGCGAGCGGCCACGTAACTCGAATCGTGGCACGTCGCCCACCGGACGGACAATCCCGTCGTGACCCTCTCGGACTAACGCCGGGAACTAGTCACGGGTGGGCCTTTCGGCCTCACCACGATCGTGCCAATCGGCCCCCCGCGTGGGATAGGGTTGCTCGCCAAATTCGACCTTCCTAAGTACCCACACGGAGGGTAGACCGGGCGATCGCACCTCGCCGCAGGTCGACTTCGGACACGGGCCACTTTAAGCGACCCGTTCCGTACTATCGGCATAACCGAGCGGTGTTATCGTCAACCTCGACGGTTCGATTAATTATTGGGCGTATTTAGCCCACGACCAACCCTTTACGTGAAGTAAGATGGAGATTCAATAAAGGAAAAGACGAAGCGAAACGGGAAAACAGTTCAACATAAAGCACATTTATTCCACGGCAAACGGAAAGCACACATATACAATTATACACCAAAAGCAAATGTAAAAGTGACACGGCAATTCTGCACAAAAAGCAAATGTAAAAGTGACACGACAATTCTGCACAAAAAGCAAATGTAAAAGTGACACGACAATTCCGCACAAAAAGCAAATGCAACAATGCAGATCTACTACCGACTACCGAGCACACGGCAACACTTATACATTTCACTTCACAGACGGCGCCGACAACACATATACTCAAAGCAAAAGAAAAAGGGACCACCCTCAACGATGAGGGGGGCAGACGGGCCTGGGGCCGAGACCGCGTCGAGCCTACCCGTCTGGTGATGAGCCGCAAAATGGCGGTGGCGCCCCGACTCCGCGGGCCTCGCTGGCACTGCCTGGAAATGGGGTGGGAACGGGGCCCCCTTCTCACACTATCTCAGCGCAGGGGGAAACAGGAGGGGGTTGTTGATGCTCGGGGGAATGAGGAAATCTCGCTGGCTCAGGTCCCGCGACAAGCGTCTCCACCGCGACCTCGGTCGCGTTACCGGCCTCCCCTCTCCGCAGCTCCCCGACTCTGACACGAGCGCCCTCTCGACTGCCTTCGCCGCCGCCACCTCTCCAACTCTCCACTCTTCTCAGCTCCGTCCAACTGCTTTCTCTGACTCTTCTCTTCTCAACTCTCCTTGACTGACTCCTACTACTTTTCGGCGAGCGAACGCGGCCCTTTATCGCCCCCGGGGCTTCGCTCCTTTACCTTCAACCCTTCACCTCTGGCTGGCTCCCCATTGGACAGAATAAAAGTGGGCGTGAATGATTTTTGATCCACGAATCTGCATATTGCGATTATACTCCGACGCACCTGGAGGCGGGGCCAAATCGCCCCACGCTCGCTGATAGGACGGAACAGAAGTGGGCTTGAATGATTTTTGATCCGATTTCTTCGGAAAGGCTGGTGTTTTTGCACCCGCTGCTCAGTGCGCGCCCTGCATGGGTCCAGGATCGGCGCCCACAAGCGGCGCGGGAATGGCGGTGATGCGATGGTTGCGAGAGCGAGATGTGACGGCAAGGGTCGTGGCTGTTGTTGTGAAGCGGCGTTGCGGTTCGTGGTTGTTGTGTGATGGCTGTTGAGACGTGGTTGGTGGTGGTTGTGGTGGTAGTAATGGCGGCTGGTCCAAAATAAAGATAGTAAAAGAAAAACGGCTATCTAAAAGGGTCGCAGCCCGCATGAATGACATTTATTCCCTCGAAACAACGGGTTTGGACTAACTACACATATACTTACAGAGATATCTCACCTAAAGGACCTAAATGGTGGTTTGCGAATTTCGTCAACCACAACAATATATATATTGTGTGTATACATATGTATGTATATATATATATATATATATATATATATATATATATATATATATATATATTGTGGGTATACACATATGTATATATATATATATATATATATATATATATATATATATATATATATATATATATATATATATTGTGGGTATACACATACGTATATATATATATTGTGTGTATACATATATGTATACATATACGTATATATATATATATATATATATATATATATATATATATATATATATATATATATATATATACATATATATATATATATATATATATATATATATATATATTGTGTGTATACATATATGTATATATATATATATATATATATATATATATATATATATATATATATATATATATATATATATATATTGTGTGTATACATATATGTATATATATATATATATATATATATTGTATGTATACATATATGTATACATATATATATATTGTGTATTGTATGTATACATATATGTATATATATATATATATATGTGTATACATATATATATATATATATATTGTGTATACATATATGTATATATATATATATATATATATATATATATATATATATATATTGTGTATACATATATATATATATATATATATATATATATATATATATATATATATATATATATATATATATATGTATATATATATATATATATATATATATATATATATATTGTGTATACATATATGTATATATATATATATATATATATATATATATATATATATATTGTGTGTATACATATATATATATATATATATATATATATATATATATATATATATATATATATATATATATATATATATATATATATATATATATATATATATATATATATATATATATATATATATATATATATATATTGATGCGGTATTCGCGCCCGCCGGCGTGCTGACGGTCACGTAACTCGAATCGCGGCACGTCGCCCACCGGACGGACAATCCAGTCGTGACCCTCTCGGACTAACGCCGGGAACCAGTCACGGGTGGACCTTTCGGTCTCACCGCGATCGAGCCAATCAGCCCCCGCGTGGGATAGGGTTGCTCGCCAAATTCGACCTCCCTAAGTACCCACGCGGAGGGTAGACCGGGCGATCGCACCTCGCCGCAGGTCGACTTCGGACACGGGCCACTTAAGCGACCCGTTCTGTACTATCAGAATAACCGAGCGGTGTTATCGTCGACCTCGACGGTTCGATTAATTATCGGGCGTATTCAGCCCACTACCAACCCTTTACGTGAAGCAAGATGAGGATTCAATGGGAGAAATGACGAAGCGAAGCGGGAAACAGTTCAACACAAAGCACATTTATTCGCGGCATACGGGAGCACACAAATACAATTCCACCAAATGCACACAGAAAAGACACAATGCAATTTACACAAAAAGCAAATGTAAAAGCGAAAACACAATGCAGAGCTAATACCGACTACCGAGCACACGGCAACACTTATACAATTCTACCTCACAGACGGCGCCGACAACGCATACCCAAAACCAAGGAAAAGAATACCCTCAAGGATGAGGCGGGCCTGAGGCCGAGACCGGGTCGCGCCTACCCGTCTGGTGATGAGACGCGGAGCGGCGATGGCGCCCCACCCCGCGGGCCTCGCGGGCAGTGTCTGGTAGGGGGTGGGAAAGGGGCCCCCTTGGTCGCACTATCTCAGCGTGGGGGGGAAACAGGAGGGGGTTGCTGATGCTCGGGGTATAGAGGATCTTTATTATCCCTGGTGTGCGTCTCCACCTCGGCCAGGTCGCGCTGTCGGCCTCCCTCGGGTGCAGCTCCCTGCACGACGCGAGCACCCCCTCGTCTGGTGTCGCCGCCTTTCCACAGCTCGTCCCCTCCGTTCCGACTCCAACGCACACGACGAGCAGCTCCACCGCCCGCGAAGTCTTGACCCTCTGCTTCCGACTCTCCTACTCTCCGCCTCTGGACTCTCCGACTCTCCTCTCTGAACTCTTCTTTGGACTCTCCCCCTCTGACTGACGAACACGGTCCTTTTATCCCCCCGTAGCTTCGCCTTTGACCCCCTCCCTTTGACCTTTCACCTCGCTCCCCATTGGCCCGAGAAAAAGTGGGCGTGAAGGCTTTTTGATCCACAAATTTGCATATATCGATCGTCCTGGAGGCGGGGCCAAATCGCCCCTCGCTCACCGATTGGACGGCAAAAAGTGGGCGTGTGTCGTTTTTGATCCGTTTTTGAAGCACAAAATCCGTGATTTTGTACACGCTGCTTGACGCGCGCCCTGCACGAGTCCAACACCGGTACCCACAGCGGGGCAAGAACGGTGGCGATGCTACGGTTGCGAGGTGTGACGTGAAGGTCGTGGCGGTTGTGGTGAAGCGGTGGTTGTGGTTGTAATCATGGCGGTTGGTCCAAAATAAAGATAGTAAAAGAAAAACGGCTATCCTGAAGAGTCGCAGCACGCATAAATGACATGTATTCCCATTAGACAACGGGTTTGGGCCTAACTACACATGCACTTACCGAGATACCTCACCTAAGGGACCTGAATGGTGGTTTGCGAATTTGGTAACCACAACAATATATATATATATATATATATATATATATATATATATATATATATATATATATATATATATATATATATATATATATATATATATATATATATATATATATATATATATATATATATATATATATATTGTGTGTATACATATATATATATATATATATATATATATATATATATATATATATATATATTGTTGTGGTTGACCAAATTCACAAACCACCATTCAGGTCCCTTAGGTGAGATATCTCGGTAAGTATATGTGTAGTTAGGCCCAAACCCGTTGTCTAGAGGGAATAAATGTCATTCATGCGGGCTGCGACTCTTCAGGATAGCCGTTTTTCTTTTACTATCTTTATTTTGGACCAGCCGCCATTATTACCACCACCAACCACGTCTCAACAGCCATCACAACAACAACCACCAACCACAACGCCGCTTCACCACAACCTCCACGACCTTTACCGTCACAACTCGCCACCATAGCATCACCGTCATCTCGCGCCACTCGTGGGCACCGATGCTGGACTCGTGTAGGGCGCGCACCGAGCAGCGTGTTCAAAAGCATCGCGGACTTTCCGCAGAAAAACGGATCAAAAACGACTCACGCCCACTTTTGTTCCGTCCAATCGGTGAGTGAGGGGCGATTTGGCCCCGCCTCCAGGGCGTTGGAGGGTGGTCGCTATATGCAAATTCATGGATCAAAAAGCATTCACGCCCACTTTTCCTCGGGCCAATGGGGAGCGAGGTGAAAGGTCGGAGGCAGAGGGTCAAAGATGAAACAGCGAAGCCACGGGGCTTATAAAAATGACTGCGTTCGTCGGAGGAGTTCAGTAGGAGGAGAGGAGGAGTTCGCAGTTGGAGTTCGCAGTTGGCAGTTGGCAGTTGGCAGTTGGCAGTTGGCAGTTGGCAGTTGGCAGTTGGCAGTTGGCAGTTGGCAGTTGGGAGTTCGCGGAGTCGGAGTGAAGAGGACGGAGCTGTGGAGAGGCGGCGGCGGCGAAGGCGGACGAGGGGGTGCTCGCGTCGGATTCGGGGAACTGCGGAGAGAAAGGCCGGCGGCGCGACCGAGGTCGTGGTGGAGACGCTCGTCGCGGGACCAGAGATTTTGTGAAATCCTCCTTTCCCCGAGCATCAGCAACCCCCTCCTGTTTCCCCCCGCGCTGAGATAGTGCGACAAAGGGGGCCCCCTTCCCACCCCCTACCAGACACTGTCCGCGAGGCCCGCGGAGTTGAGGCACCACCGCCGCTCCGCGTCTCATCATCAGACGGGTAGGCCCGACACGGTCTCGGCCCCAGGCCCGCCTACCCCCTCATCCTGGAGGGTGGTTCTCTTCTTTTGCTTTGGGAATGTGTGTTGTCGGCGCCGTCTGTGAAGTAAAATTGTATAAGTGTTGCCGAGTGCCCGGTAGTCGGATAGATCTGCATTGGTGCATTTGCTTTTTGTCTTCTTCTTTTACATGTGCTTTTGGTGGAATTGTATATGTGTGCTTTCCGTTCATCGCGAAATAAATGTGCTTATTGTTGAACTGTTTTCCCGCTTCGCTTCGTCATTTCTTTCATTGAATCCCCATCTTGCTTCACGTAAAGGGTTGGTCGTGGGCTAAGACGCCCGATAATTAATCGAACCGTCGAGGCCGACGAATAACACCGCTCGGTTATCCCGATAGTACGGAACGGGTCGCTTAAGTGGCCCGTGTCCGAAGTCGACCTGCGGCGAGGTGCGATCGCCCGGTCTACCCTCCGTGTGGGTACTTAGGTAGGTCGAATTGGGCGAGCAACCCTATCCCACGCGGGGGCCGATTGGCTCGATCGCGGTGAGACCGAAAGGTCCACCCGTGACTGGTTCCCGGCGTTAGTCCGAGAGGGTCACGATTGGATTGTCCGTCCGGTGGGCGACGTGCCGCGATTCGAGTTACGTGGCCGTTCAAACGCCGGCGGGCGCGAATCCGCAACACTGGTGTCAGGTCGTGCGATACAAACTCATCGCCCTCCTCGCGGCACTGGTATCGGAGAACGGGACAACGGGCTCTCCTGTCTCCGGCTAAATTCACGGGAATCGGTCCAGGGGTGAGAGAAGCGACCCCCGATTCCCTCCAAATTACGAGCGATTCAAATTAACCCTTCACGAGAAATAAGATGGCGTCTCAAGGCGAGCGGGAGCCGGGGGTATTAGAAATGGATGTTGAATGTGTAGAATCCATGGCTCAGGATGAAATCCCCGTGCAGGAAATGTTGGTTGTATAGGAAAACGAACTCGCCCAACTGAACCCAGAGCCCGAAATGGGTGCGGCCGCGGCCGCGGTGTATGACACCTCCCCTCCCCCTCTCCACCAAAACCCTTCCCCAACCCCTGCCGAAACGGCTCACTCAAGCGCACCCGACATGGCCCAGCTATGCGCCATGCTGGCGGAAATGACAGCGAAGATAAATGCGAACATGAACGAAAAGATGGATGCGAATACACAACAAATAAACGAAAAGATGGATACAAACACAAATGAAATGAGAAACGAAATGAACAAGCAAATAAACGGAATGGAAGCAAACATGAAGGAGGAAACGAAAAAGCTGCGGGGTGAGACGCAGAACATGGGCCGATGCCTGCAGGCGGGCATGAAGGCCGTGACCAGGGAGATCAAAATTGCGACTCCACGTGTAGAAGCGAACGAACTGGGAGGGGGTGCAACGGTGACCGAAAGGGAAAAATTAAATGGGGAGACCAAAACGTGTGAGACGAGACACGAGGTGACGACAACGGAAATAATAGTTGAGACAAGGGAGGTAAAGGGTGAAGAGGTGACTGAGTTGGCAGTGACGGTAGCCGGGAAGGGAACGATAGAGGGAAGACTACACGATGAAGACGGGGTAAGTGACGCACACACACACACGGAGGTAGCGGAGGATAATGGGGGTGAGCTGGTGGACTGGGTGGAGGCCCAGTGCGAGCAGCGGGATAGCCTCCTCCAGGAACGAGGGGAGGGAGTATGCCCCCTTGAGGCGGATCACGACCAGGTGAGTTCGGTCGTGCTTTGCGAGGTCGAGGGGAGGAGTGCTGCGAACGGGTGCACGGTAAGCTTGGGGGGTATAGAGGCCCCGGAGACCCTTGTGGGGACACGAATCCCCAGTGTGGTTGTCCCTGTGTGTGTGGTGCAAGGCGTGAGTGCGTCCCCGTGTGTGGAAGCGACCCCGTGTGTGAGTGGTGTGATGGCGATGGTGCCAGAGTACGTGCTTCCCAGCACGCCGTGTGTGGATGAGGCACCGTGTGTGGAAGAGGCCGTGTGTGTGGATGAAACGGCCAGTGTGGATGAGTCACCGCGGGTGAGTGCCCCCGCGTGTGTAAGTGAGGGACGGTGTGTGGATGAAACACCGCGGTTGAGTGCCCCCGCGTGTGTGAGTGAGGCACGGTGTGTGGATGAGGAACCGCGGGTGAGTGCCCCCGCGTGTGTGAGTGAGGGACGGTGTGTGAATGGAGCACCACGTGTGAGTGGTATGGTTTATGCGAGGGAGACTGTGTGTGTGAGAGAGCGGTATGTGAGGGAGATGTCGGTTGGCATGCGGGAGCACGCAGCCGCGTCTCCCGGTGTGAATGTAATGGAATGGAGTGTTAGCGTCGTGACACGCGGGAGTGCGTGTGTGGAATGGAGACGGAGACGGCGACATGAGAAGAAAGAAAGCCGAGTGGCGGCTGTAGTTGTTTCGGGGACCGTGCCGGGTTCACCCAGCAGTGAGCACGAGGTCCGTGCTGTGCAACGCACGAGACCCGCACGTGCTCGCTTGCGAGAGTGAAGTCCCGGTCCGAAAACGCCAGCGGTGGATTTGCCGATCCCGCGGACGGACAAAGTTTAGGCAGGATAACGGATTTGGACCGGACGGGTTCTCCACGCGATCGTGTGTGTTAAGCTCCAACGGGCAAAGCACATGTGTTCGCGTGGGGAACCCCTCGAGACGTGGGGCTTGTGTTTTTTTTATGCGCACGGTGACGTCATGGCTGCACGCGGGGTTGGAATCCGGCAGGAGGGGTATCCCTGCCGGATGGTACCGTCCAGGGAGGGACGAGGAACACGTGCAGCTGCATGACGTCACAGGCAGGTGCAAAGTGCGCGAGTTGCCGCGCTGGTGCTGCGCATGAAAAAAAAAAAAAAAAGCAAGCCTCACTTTCGGGTGCACAGGATTCCTGGGCAAGGGGTGGAAGACCCCCTTGACCTGGGCACAGGATGGAAACTATTTAGGGGGAAGGGTGAGCTTCGCTGGACCGACTTCATGGGGCAAGGGTAAGTCCTCATGGAGTCCGTGGAATGGATTAGTTAGAGGGATTGTTCGTCAGATTTAGGTTGGGAAATAAAATGATTTATTTGGAGACAGTGACAGACTTGTGGATATGTAGAGTTGACGTAGTTTAGCTACGTAGTGATAAAAGGAACGTGCTTTAGTGTAAGGGACGACGTGGGAGCACGAGTTAGTTAGGGGAGGTAGTGAGGAGGATGGCAGAGTTCAGCGGTGAGTGTGTTGAAGAGTTGGTGAGTGAAGTGGAAGCATGTGCTTGGTGAGTGAGTGAGGCCAGCGGGTCTGTGTGTGTGGAACGAATGGGGAATGCATGGTGCGATGAGTGATTGGGGGGAGGAGTGACTCCCTCCCAAGGGACCCCGGGGTCAGAGTAAAGTGAGTTAGCTGGGTTAGTCAAATTGAAAAATGGAGGTCGTTTTGTTGTTGGTGGGAGTGTAGGCTCGAAACCCATTTGGAGGGGTGCAGGAGCCCTGTTGACGGGCTGGGAGCATGGCTGCGAAAAGTGAGTATCGCTGAGTGGGTACCCCGGGCACCAGGCTAGTCGGCCGTGGTAGGCCAAGGGCCCATGGGGGGCCGGGATAGCGTAGTGGGCACGGGTGCGCCTGCTTGGCGCGGGGGCCCGGGGCGCCATTAGCCGCGTGGGCAGTGTTGTGGGCACGGGTGACCCTCGGAAAGGGGCCTGGGAAGCCAGCCTGCCACGTGTGCGTTTCAGGGGAGCTGCCATGGGGGGCACTCCCCGGTGTTAGGGAGCTGGTAGGCTCGGAGGCAGTGTAGTGCCCGGGGGTGCCATAGCGGGAGATTCGGCAGAGGGTCGTGCCTGCCAAAGGGGGCCACGTGTCCCAGCCAGGAGACCGTGTGAGGGCACGGAGAGAAAATTGGGGGGCGAGGCCCGAAATTGTGAGGACACCAACACAGGCGACGGGAATCTGGGTTGTTAAAACCAATAGTTTAAGCGCGAGGCGCTTGTTGAAAGCCCCGGGGTAGTTTAACAGTTAATGGTTAGGGTAGATTAGGAAGTGTACCCCTCCGCACCATCCATCCCCTCGCTCTCGTTGTGGGCCGCTGGACCCACTGGTTATAGATCGCTGAACTCTGGGGAGGCCATTCTGAGGCTTGAGTTGGGCCTCGACACAGGACGTTAGCTCTCCCTTATTCCCCTCCGGGAAGGGAACGTCGGGGTTGGGAGTAGGCAAGGTGACAGGATAGGTTAGCCGAACAAGGACGATAAAGGGGGTTAGGGGACGATTTATAGTGGGGAGGTAAACATAAAAACAGTAAAAATAAAAAAAAATAAGTTGGGGCTAAATTGGGGTTTGACAAATTAAGGGAGTGGGTATGTACAGTGACAGGCAAAGGCGATAGGTGGGAGGGAGACAGGTAGGTAGGTCCGAGTCCGCCTTCCAAGTGGCCAGCACCACCGCACTCCCTCCACCAGCCTCCACTGAACGGCAAAGGCTGGCCGACTTCATCGGCTGGCCGTGTTTTGCTTCAAGGCGGAGGCCGGCCAACTTCATCGGCAGCTGTTGTTTTGCTGCAAGGCCTGTGCCATCGGCTGGCCATGTTTTGCTGCAAGGCCTGTGCCATCGGCTGGCCGTGTTTTGCTTCAAGGCCTGTGCCGGCCACTTCATCTGCTGGCTGTTTTTCTTCAAGGCCTGTGCCGGCCAGTTCATCTGCCGGCTGTGTTTGCCTGCAGCGGCCTTCTTCTGCGGGCTGTGTTTGCCTGATCACCTTTGCCATGCCATGCCCACTGCCCCTGTTCACCAGCCCCGTTCAATTTTTGCTTTGCCCCCCCTGTTCATTTCCATGTGCGCCAGGATCCGCAAGGCAACAGTTTGCAAGCTGCGAGAACTGCCCTGTTGGCAGCTACAACACGGGCCTGCACTGGCGGCCCGTGCACCGTGTTTGTGTTCATCCATCCATTCGTTGTGTTCATTGCGTGTGCCACTTGAGCTGGCACGGAGACTGCGTTTGTGCAGCCCATGCACCGTTGTGGTTCACTGCGTTCAGTTCAAAAAGGAAGGCCTTGGACTGCGTGTGAGCAGCCAGCCACGTGCCCTGTCACCTGCATTGTTTTGAGCCAGAGACTGCATGTGGGCAGCCTGGCTCCCTGCTAACTGCTTTTCTTTTGCAGAGTTCATTGATCCTGGGCCATGGTTTAGTGTAAAATTTGTAAGTTAAGGTAAGATGTACTGTAAATATGAGTGCGCCCCCGGCATGTTTGTCTTAGCGCCGGCAATTTTATTTAAGTCGTCCGTGTGAGTGAGTTTGTTTCGGTAGTTACTCAGCCCTTAGGTTATTTATTTTGGGGACACGAATACCATGAATGTCGCACTCAGGGATCCGTAGGTAAAATGTACTAGGGGAAAACTACACATGATGGCACACGAAAATTTGACGACTCGGGACGAGTCTGTAAAAAGGGGAGGGGGTAGTGTTGTGGTTGACCAAATTCACAAACCACCATTCAGGTCCCTTAGGAGAGATATCTCGGTAAGTATATGTGTAGTTAGGCCCAAACCCGTTGTCTAGAGGGAATAAATGTCATTCATGCGGGCTGCGACTCTTCAGGATAGCCGTTTTTCTTTTACTATCTTTATTTTGGACCAGCCGCCATTATTACCACCACCAACCACGTCTCAACAGCCATCACAACAACAACCACCAACCACAACGCCGCTTCACCACAACCTCCACGACCTTTACCGTCACAACTCGCCACCATCGCATCACCGTCATATCGCGCCACTCGTGGGCACCGATGCTGGACTCGTGTAGGGCGCGCACCGAGCAGCGTGTTCAAAAGCATCGCGGACTTTCCGCAGAAAAACGGATCAAAACGACTCACGCCCACTTTTGTTCCGTCCAATCGGTGAGCGAGGGCGATTTGGCCCCGCCTCCAGGGCGTTGGAGGGCGGTCGCTATATGCAAATTCATGGATCAAAAAGCATTCACGCCCACTTTTCCTCGGGCCAATGGGGAGCGAGGTGAAAGGTCGGAGGCAGAGGGTCAAAGATGAAAGAGCGAAGCCACGGGGCTTATAAAAACGACTGCGTTCGTCGGAGGAGTTCAGTAGGAGGAGAGGAGGAGTTGGCAGTTGGCAGTTCGCAGTTAGCAGTTCGCAGTTGGAAGTTCGCGGAGTCGGAGTGAAGAGGACGGAGCTGTGGAGAGGCGGTGGCGGCGAAGGCGGACGAGGGGTGCTCGCGTCGAATTCGGGGAACTGCGGAGAGAAATGCCGGCGGCGCGAGCGAGGCCGTGGTGGAGAGGCTCGTCGCGGGACCAGAAATTTTGTGAAATACTCCTTTCCCCGAGCATCAGCAACCCCTCCTGTTTCCCCCCGCGCTGAGATAGTGCGACAAAGGGGGCCCCCTTCCCACCCCCTACCAGACACTGTCCGCGAGGCCCGCGGAGTTGAGGCACCACCGCCGCTCCGCGTCTCATCATCAGACGGGTAGGCCCGACACGGTCTCGGCCCCAGGCCCGCCTACCCCCTCATCCTGGAGGGTGGTTCTCTTTTCTTTTGCTTTGGGAATGTGTGTTGTCGGCGCCGTCTGTGAAGTAAAATTGTATAAGTGTTGCCGAGTGCCCGGTAGTCGGATAGATCTGCATTGGTGCATTTGCTTTTTGTCTTCTTCTTTTACATGTGCTTTTGGTGGAATTGTATATGTGTGCTTTCCGTTCATCGCGAAATAAATGTGCTTATTGTTGAACTGTTTTCCCGCTTCGCTTCGTCATTTCTTTCATTGAATCCCCATCTTGCTTCACGTAAAGGGTTGGTCGTGGGCTAAGACGCCCGATAATTAATCGAACCGTCGAGGCCGACGAATAACACCGCTCGGTTATCCCGATAGTACGGAACGGGTCGCTTAAGTGGCCCGTGTCCGAAGTCGACCTGCGGCGAGGTGCGATCGCCCGGTCTACCCTCCGTGTGGGTACTTAGGTAGGTCGAATTGGGCGAGCAACCCTATCCCACGCGGGGGCCGATTGGCTCGATCGCGGTGAGACCGAAAGGTCCACCCGTGACTGGTTCCCGGCGTTAGTCCGAGAGGGTCACGATTGGATTGTCCGTCCGGTGGGCGACGTGCCACGATTCGAGTTACGTGGCCGTTCAAACGCCGGCGGGCGCGAATCCGCAACACTGGTGTCAGGTCGTGCGATACAAACTCATCGCCCTCCTCGCGGCACTGGTATCGGAGAACGGGACAACGGGCTCTCCTGTCTCCGGCTAAATTCACGGGAATCGGTCCAGGGGTGAGAGAAGCGACCCCCGATTCCCTCCAAATTACGAGCGATTCAAATTAACCCTTCACGAGAAATAAGATGGCGTCTCAAGGCGAGCGGGAGCCGGGGGTATTAGAAATGGATGTAGAATGTGTAGAATCCATGGCTCAGGATGAAATCCCCGTGCAGGAAATGTTGGTTGTACAGGAAAACGAACTCGCCCAACTGAACCCAGAGCCCGAAATGGGTGCGGCAGCGGCCGCGGTGTATGACACCTCCCCTCCCCCTCTCCACCAAAACCCTTCCCCAACCCCTGCCGAAACGGCTCACTCAAGCGCACCCGACATGGCCCAGCTATGCGCCATGCTGGCGGAAATGACAGCGAAGATAAATGCGAACATGAACGAAAAGATGGATGCGAATACACAACAAATAAACGAAAAGATGGATACAAACACAAATGAAATGAGAAACGAAATGAACAAGCAAATAAACGGAATGGAAGCAAACATGAAGGAGGAAACGAAAAAGCTGCGGGGTGAGACGCAGAACATGGGCCGATGCCTGCAGGCGGGCATGAAGGCCGTGACCAGGGAGATCAAAATTGCGACTCCACGTGTAGAAGCGAACGAACTGGGAGGGGGTGCAACGGTGACCGAAAGGGAAAAATTAAATGGGGAGACCAAAACGTGTGAGACGAGACACGAGGTGACGACAACGGAAATAATAGTTGAGACAAGGGAGGTAAAGGGTGAAGAGGTGACTGAGTTGGCAGTGACGGTAGCCGGGAAGGGAACGATAGAGGGAAGACTACACGATGAAGACGGGGTAAGTGACGCACACACACACACGGAGGTAGCGGAGGATAATGGGGGTGAGCTGGTGGACTGGGTGGAGGCCCAGTGCGAGCAGCGGGATAGCCTCCTCCAGGAACGAGGGGAGGGAGTATGCCCCCTTGAGGCGGATCACGACCAGGTGAGTTCGGTCGTGCTTTGCGAGGTCGAGGGGAGGAGTGCTGCGAACGGGTGCACGGTAAGCTTGGGGGGTATAGAGGCCCCGGAGACCCTTGTGGGGACACGAATCCCCAGTGTGGTTGTCCCTGTGTGTGTGGTGCAAGGCGTGAGTGCATCCCCGTGTGTGGAAGCGACCCCGTGTGTGAGTGGTGTGGTGGCGATGGTGCCAGAGTACGTGCTTCCCAGCACGCCGTGTGTGGATGAGGCACCGTGTGTGGAAGAGGCCGTGTGTGTGGATGAAACGGCCAGTGTGGATGAGTCACCGCGGGTGAGTGCCCCCGCGTGTGTAAGTGAGGGACGGTGTGTGGATGAAACACCGCGGTTGAGTGCCCCCGCGTGTGTGAGTGAGGAACGGTGTGTGGATGAGGAACCGCGGGTGAGTGCCCCCGCGTGTGTGAGTGAGGGACGGTGTGTGAATGGAGCACCACGTGTGAGTGGTATGGTTTATGCGAGGGAGACTTGTGTGTGAGAGAGCGGTATGTGAGGGAGATGTCGGTTGGCATGCGGGAGCACGCAGCCGCGTCTCCCGGTGTGAATGTAATGGAATGGAGTGTTAGCGTCGTGACACGCGAGAGTGCGTGTGTGGAATGGAGACGGAGACGGCGACATGAGAAGAAAGAAAGCCGAGTAGCGGCTGTAGTTGTTTCGGGGACCGTGCCGGGTTCACCCAGCAGTGAGCACGAGGTCCGTGCTGTGCAACGCACGAGACCCGCACGTGCTCGCTTGCGAGAGTGAAGTCCCGGTCCGGAAACGCCAGCGGTGGATTTGCCGATCCCGCGGACGGACAAAGTTTAGGCAGGATAACGGATTTGGACCGGACGGGTTCTCCACGCGATCGTGTGTGTTAAGCTCCAACGGGCAAAGCACATGTGTTCGCGTGGGGAACCCCTCGAGACGTGGGGCTTGTGTTTTTTTTATGCGCACGGTGACGTCATGGCTGCACGCGGGGTTGGAATCCGGCAGGAGGGGTATCCCTGCCGGATGGTACCGTCCAGGGAGGGACGAGGAACACGTGCAGCTGCATGACGTCACAGGCAGGTGCAAAGTGCGCGAGTTGCCGCGCTGGTGCTGCGCATGAAAAAAAAAAGGGCAAGCCTCACTTTCGGGTGCACAGGATTCCTGGGCAAGGGGTGGAAGACCCCCTTGACCTGGGCACAGGATGGAAACTATTTAGGGGGAAGGGTTAGCTTCGCTGGACCGACTTCATGGGGCAAGGGTAAGTCCTCATGGAGTCCGTGGAATGGATTAGTTAGAGGGATTGTTAGTCAGATTTAGGTTGGGAAATAAAATGATTTATTTGGAGACAGTGACAGACTTGTGGATATGTAGAGTTGACGTAGTTTAGCTACGTAGTGATAAAAGGAACGTGCTTTAGTGTAAGGGACGACGTGGGAGCACGAGTTAGTTAGGGAGGTAGTGAGGAGGATGGCAGAGTTCAGCGGTGAGTGTGTTGAAGAGTTGGTGAGTGAAGTGGAAGCATGTGCTTGGTGAGTGAGTGAGGCCAGCGGGTCTGTGTGTGTGGAACGAATGGGGAATGCATGGTGCGATGAGTGATTGGGGGGAGGAGTGACTCCCTCCCAAGGGACCCCGGGGTCAGAGTAAAGTGAGTTAGCTGGGTTAGTCAAATTGAAAAATGGAGGTCGTTTTGTTGTTGGTGGGAGTGTAGGCTCGAAACCCATTTGGAGGGGTGCAGGAGCCCTGTTGACGGGCTGGGAGCATGGCTGCGAAAAGTGAGTATCGCTGAGTGGGTACCCCGGGCACCAGGCTAGTCGGCCGTGGTAGGCCAAGGGCCCATGGGGGGCCGGGATAGCGTAGTGGGCACGGGTGCGCCTGCTTGGCGGGGGGGCCCGGGGCGCCATTAGCCGCGTGGGCAGTGTTGTGGGCACGGGTGACCCTCGGAAAGGGGCCTGGGAAGCCAGCCTGCCACGTGTGCGTTTCAGGGGAGCTGCCATGGGGGGCACTCCCCGGTGTTAGGGAGCTGGTAGGCTCGGAGGCAGTGTAGTGCCCGGGGGTGCCATAGCGGGAGATTCGGCAGAGGGTCGTGCCTGCCAAAGGGGGCCACGTGTCCCAGCCAGGAGACCGTGTGAGGGCACGGAGAGAAAATTGGGGGGCGAGGCCCGAAATTGTGAGGACACCAACACAGGCGACGGGAATCTGGGTTGTTAAAACCAATAGTTTAAGCGCGAGGCGCTTGTTGAAAGCCCCGGGGTAGTTTAACAGTTAATGGTTAGGGTAGATTAGGAAGTGTACCCCTCCGCACCATCCATCCCCTCGCTCTCGTTGTGGGCCGCTGGACCCACTTTGGTTATAGATCGCTGAACTCTGGGGAGGCCATTCTGAGGCTTGAGTTGGGCCTCGACACAGGACGTTAGCTCTCCCTTATTCCCCTCCGGGAAGGGAACGTCGGGGTTGGGAGTAGGCAAGGTGACAGGATAGGTTAGCCGAACAAGGACGATAAAGGGGGTTAGGGGACGATTTATAGTGGGGAGGTAAACATAAAAACAGTAAAAATAAAAAAAAATAAGTTGGGGCTAAATTGGGGTTTGACAAATTAAGGGAGTGGGTATGTACAGTGACAGGCAAAGGCGATAGGTGGGAGGGAGACAGGTAGGTAGGTCCGAGTCCGCCTTCCAAGTGGCCAGCACCACCGCACTCCCTCCACCAGCCTCCACTGAACGGCAAAGGCTGGCCGACTTCATCGGCTGGCCGTGTTTTGCTTCAAGGCGGAGGCCGGCCAACTTCATCGGCAGCTGTTGTTTTGCTGCAAGGCCTGTGCCATCGGCTGGCCATGTTTTGCTGCAAGGCCTGTGCCATCGGCTGGCCGTGTTTTGCTTCAAGGCCTGTGCCGGCCACTTCATCTGCTGGCTGTTTTTCTTCAAGGCCTGTGCCGGCCAGTTCATCTGCCGGCTGTGTTTGCCTGCAGCGGCCTTCTTCTGCGGGCTGTGTTTGCCTGATCACCTTTGCCATGCCATGCCCACTGCCCCTGTTCACCAGCCCCGTTCAATTTTTGCTTTGCCCCCCCCCCCCCTATTCATTTCCATGTGCGCCAGGATCCGCAAGGCAACAGTTTGCAAGCTGCGAGAACTGCCCTGTTGGCAGCTACAACACGGGCCTGCACTGGCGGCCCGTGCACCGTGTTTGTGTTCATCCATCCATTCGTTGTGTTCATTGCGTGTGCCACTTGAGCTGGCACGGAGACTGCGTTTGTGCAGCCCATGCACCGTTGTGGTTCACTGCGTTCAGTTCAAAAAGGAAGGCCTTGGACTGCGTGTGAGCAGCCAGCCACGTGCCCTGTCACCTGCATTGTTTTGAGCCAGAGACTGCATGTGGGCAGCCTGGCTCCCTGCTAACTGCTTTTCTTTTGCAGAGTTCATTGATCCTGGGCCATGGTTTAGTGTAAAATTTGTAAGTTAAGGTAAGATGTACTGTAAATATGAGTGCGCCCCCGGCATGTTTGTCTTAGCGCCGGCAATTTTATTTAAGTCGTCCGTGTGAGTGAGTTTGTTTAGGTAGTTACTCAGCCCTTAGGTTATTTATTTTGGGGACACGAATACCATGAATGTCGCACTCAGGGATCCGTAGGTAAAATGTACTAGGGGAAAACTACACATGATGGCACACGAAAATTTGACGACTCGGGACGAGTCTGTAAAAAGGGGAGGGGGTAGTGTTGTGGTTGACCAAATTCACAAACCACCATTCAGGTCCCTTAGGAGAGATATCTCGGTAAGTATATGTGTAGTTAGGCCCAAACCCGTTGTCTAGAGGGAATAAATGTCATTCATGCGGGCTGCGACTCTTCAGGATAGCCGTTTTTCTTTTACTATCTTTATTTTGGACCAGCCGCCATTATTACCACCACCAACCACGTCTCAACAGCCATCACAACAACAAGCACCAACCACAACGCCGCTTCACCACAACCTCCACGACCTTTACCGTCACAACTCGCCACCATCGCATCACCGTCATCTCGCGCCACTCGTGGGCACCGATGCTGGACTCGTGTAGGGCGCGCACCGAGCAGCGTGTTCAAAAGCATCGCGGACTTTCCGCAGAAAAACGGATCAAAAACGACTCACGCCCACTTTTGTTCCGTCCAATCGGTGAGCGAGGGGCGATTTGGCCCCGCCTCCAGGGCGTTGGAGGGCGGTCGCTATATGCAAATTCATGGATCAAAAAGCATTCACGCCCACTTTTCCTCGGGCCAATGGGGAGCGAGGTGAAAGGTCGGAGGCAGAGGGTCAAAGATGAAAGAGCGAAGCCACGGGGCTTATAAAAACGACTGCGTTCGTCGGAGGAGTTCAGTAGGAGGAGAGGAGGAGTTCGCAGTTGGCAGTTGGCAGTTCGCAGTTAGCAGTTCGCAGTTGGAAGTTCGCGGAGTCGGAGTGAAGAGGACGGAGCTGTGGAGAGGCGGCGGCGGCGAAGGCGGACGAGGGGGTGCTCGCGTCGGATTCGGGGAACTGCGGAGAGAAAGGCCGGCGGCGCGACCGAGGTCGTGGTGGAGACGCTCGTCGCGGGACCAGAGATTTTGTGAAATCCTCCTTTCCCCGAGCATCAGCAACCCCCTCCTGTTTCCCCCCGCGCTGAGATAGTGCGACAAAGGGGGCCCCCTTCCCACCCCCTACCAGACACTGTCCGCGAGGCCCGCGGAGTTGAGGCACCACCGCCGCTCCGCGTCTCATCATCAGACGGGTAGGCCCGACACGGTCTCGGCCCCAGGCCCGCCTACCCCCTCATCCTGGAGGGTGGTTCTCTTTTCTTTTGCTTTGGGAATGTGTGTTGTCGGCGCCGTCTGTGAAGTAAAATTGTATAAGTGTTGCCGAGTGCCCGGTAGTCGGATAGATCTGCATTGGTGCATTTGCTTTTTGTCTTCTTCTTTTACATGTGCTTTTGGTGGAATTGTATATGTGTGCTTTCCGTTCATCGCGAAATAAATGTGCTTATTGTTGAACTGTTTTCCCGCTTCGCTTCGTCATTTCTTTCATTGAATCCCCATCTTGCTTCACGTAAAGGGTTGGTCGTGGGCTAAGACGCCCGATAATTAATCGAACCGTCGAGGCCGACGAATAACACCGCTCGGTTATCCCGATAGTACGGAACGGGTCGCTTAAGCGGCCCGTGTCCGAAGTCGACCTGCGGCGAGGTGCGATCGCCCGGTCTACCCTCCGTGTGGGTACTTAGGTAGGTCGAATTGGGCGAGCAACCCTATCCCACGCGGGGGCCGATTGGCTCGATCGCGGTGAGACCGAAAGGTCCACCCGTGACTGGTTCCCGGCGTTAGTCCGAGAGGGTCACGATTGGATTGTCCGTCCGGTGGGCGACGTGCCGCGATTCGAGTTACGTGGCCGTTCAAACGCCGGCGGGCGCGAATCCGCAACACTGGTGTCAGGTCGTGCGATACAAACTCATCGCCCTCCTCGCGGCACTGGTATCGGAGAACGGGACAACGGGCTCTCCTGTCTCCGGCTAAATTCACGGGAATCGGTCCAGGGGTGAGAGAAGCGACCCCCGATTCCCTCCAAATTACGAGCGATTCAAATTAACCCTTCACGAGAAATAAGATGGCGTCTCAAGGCGAGCGGGAGCCGGGGGTATTAGAAATGGATGTAGAATGTGTAGAATCCATGGCTCAGGATGAAATCCCCGTGCAGGAAATGTTGGTTGTACAGGAAAACGAACTCGCCCAACTGAACCCAGAGCCCGAAATGGGTGCGGCAGCGGCCGCGGTGTATGACACCTCCCTCCCCCTCTCCACCAAAACCCTTCCCCAACCCCTGCCGAAACGGCTCACTCAAGCGCACCCGACATGGCCCAGCTATGCGCCATGCTGGCGGAAATGACAGCGAAGATAAATGCGAACATGAACGAAAAGATGGATGCGAATACACAACAAATAAACGAAAAGATGGATACAAACACAAATGAAATGAGAAACGAAATGAACAAGCAAATAAACGGAATGGAAGCAAACATGAAGGAGGAAACGAAAAAGCTGCGGGGTGAGACGCAGAACATGGGCCGATGCCTGCAGGCGGGCATGAAGGCCGTGACCAGGGAGATCAAAATTGCGACTCCACGTGTAGAAGCGAACGAACTGGGAGCGGGTGCAACGGTGACCGAAAGGGAAAAATTAAATGGGGAGACCAAAACGTGTGAGACGAGACACGAGGTGACGACAACGGAAATAATAGTTGAGACAAGGGAGGTAAAGGGTGAAGAGGTGACTGAGTTGGCAGTGACGGTAGCCGGGAAGGGAACGATAGAGGGAAGACTACACGATGAAGACGGGGTAAGTGACGCACACACACACACGGAGGTAGCGGAGGATAATGGGGGTGAGCTGGTGGACTGGGTGGAGGCCCAGTGCGAGCAGCGGGATAGCCTCCTCCAGGAACGAGGGGAGGGAGTATGCCCCCTTGAGGCGGATCACGACCAGGTGAGTTCGGTCGTGCTTTGCGAGGTCGAGGGGAGGAGTGCTGCGAACGGGTGCACGGTAAGCTTGGGGGGTATAGAGGCCCCGGAGACCCTTGTGGGGACACGAATCCCCAGTGTGGTTGTCCCTGTGTGTGTGGTGCAAGGCGTGAGTGCATCCCCGTGTGTGGAAGCGACCCCGTGTGTGAGTGGTGTGGTGGCGATGGTGCCAGAGTACGTGCTTCCCAGCACGCCGTGTGTGGATGAGGCACCGTGTGTGGAAGAGGCCGTGTGTGTGGATGAAACGGCCAGTGTGGATGAGTCACCGCGGGTGAGTGCCCCCGCGTGTGTAAGTGAGGGACGGTGTGTGGATGAAACACCGCGGTTGAGTGCCCCCGCGTGTGTGAGTGAGGCACGGTGTGTGGATGAGGAACCGCGGGTGAGTGCCCCCGCGTGTGTGAGTGAGGGACGGTGTGTGAATGGAGCACCACGTGTGAGTGGTATGGTTTATGCGAGGGAGACTGTGTGTGTGAGAGAGCGGTATGTGAGGGAGATGTCGGTTGGCATGCGGGAGCACGCAGCCGCGTCTCCCGGTGTGAATGTAATGGAATGGAGTGTTAGCGTCGTGACACGCGGGAGTGCGTGTGTGGAATGGAGACGGAGACGGCGACATGAGAAGAAAGAAAGCCGAGTAGCGGCTGTAGTTGTTTCGGGGACCGTGCCGGGTTCACCCAGCAGTGAGCACGAGGTCCGTGCTGTGCAACGCACGAGACCCGCACGTGCTCGCTTGCGAGAGTGAAGTCCCGGTCCGGAAACGCCAGCGGTGGATTTGCCGATCCCGCGGACGGACAAAGTTGAGGCAGGATAACGGATTTGGACCGGACGGGTTCTCCACGCGATCGTGTGTGTTAAGCTCCAACGGGCAAAGCACATGTGTTCGCGTGGGGAACCCCTCGAGACGTGGGGCTTGTGTTTTTTTTATGCGCACGGTGACGTCATGGCTGCACGCGGGGTTGGAATCCGGCAGGAGGGGTATCCCTGCCGGATGGTACCGTCCAGGGAGGGACGAGGAACACGTGCAGCTGCATGACGTCACAGGCAGGTGCAAAGTGCGCGAGTTGCCGCGCTGGTGCTGCGCATGAAAAAAAAAAAAAAAAGCAAGCCTCACTTTCGGGTGCACAGGATTCCTGGGCAAGGGGTGGAAGACCCCCTTGACCTGGGCACAGGATGGAAACTATTTAGGGGGAAGGGTTAGCTTCGCTGGACCGACTTCATGGGGCAAGGGTAAGTCCTCATGGAGTCCGTGGAATGGATTAGTTAGAGGGATTGTTCGTCAGATTTAGGTTGGGAAATAAAATGATTTATTTGGAGACAGTGACAGACTTGTGGATATGTAGAGTTGACGTAGTTTAGCTACGTAGTGATAAAAGGAACGTGCTTTAGTGTAAGGGACGACGTGGGAGCACGAGTTAGTTAGGGGAGGTAGTGAGGAGGATGGCAGAGTTCAGCGGTGAGTGTGTTGAAGAGTTGGTGAGTGAAGTGGAAGCATGTGCTTGGTGAGTGAGTGAGGCCAGCGGGTCTGTGTGTGTGGAACGAATGGGGAATGCATGGTGCGATGAGTGATTGGGGGGAGGAGTGACTCCCTCCCAAGGGACCCCGGGGTCAGAGTAAAGTGAGTTAGCTGGGTTAGTCAAATTGAAAAATGGAGGTCGTTTTGTTGTTGGTGGGAGTGTAGGCTCGAAACCCATTTGGAGGGGTGCAGGAGCCCTGTTGACGGGCTGGGAGCATGGCTGCGAAAAGTGAGTATCGCTGAGTGGGTACCCCGGGCACCAGGCTAGTCGGCCGTGGTAGGCCAAGGGCCCATGGGGGGCCGGGATAGCGTAGTGGGCACGGGTGCGCCTGCTTGGCGCGGGGGCCCGGGGCGCCATTAGCCGCGTGGGCAGTGTTGTGGGCACGGGTGACCCTCGGAAAGGGGCCTGGGAAGCCAGCCTGCCACGTGTGCGTTTCAGGGGAGCTGCCATGGGGGGCACTCCCCGGTGTTAGGGAGCTGGTAGGCTCGGAGGCAGTGTAGTGCCCGGGGGTGCCATAGCGGGAGATTCGGCAGAGGGTCGTGCCTGCCAAAGGGGGCCACGTGTCCCAGCCAGGAGACCGTGTGAGGGCACGGAGAGAAAATTGGGGGGCGAGGCCCGAAATTGTGAGGACACCAACACAGGCGACGGGAATCTGGGTTGTTTAAACCAATAGTTTAAGCGCGAGGCGCTTGTTGAAAGCCCCGGGGTAGTTTAACAGTTAATGGTTAGGGTAGATTACGAAGTGTACCCCTCCGCACCATCCATCCCCTCGCTCTCGTTGTGGGTCGCTGGACCCACTTTGGTTATAGATCGCTGAACTCTGGGGAGGCCATTCTGAGGCTTGAGTTGGGCCTCGACACAGGACGTTAGCTCTCCCTTATTCCCCTCCGGGAAGGGAATGTCGGGGTTGGGAGTAGGCAAGGTGACAGGATAGGTTAGCCGAACAAGGACGATAAAGGGGGTTAGGGGACGATTTATAGTGGGGAGGTAAACATAAAAACAGTAAAAATAAAAAAAAATAAGTTGGGGCTAAATTGGGGTTTGACAAATTAAGGGAGTGGGTATGTACAGTGACAGGCAAAGGCGATAGGTGGGAGGGAGACAGGTAGGTAGGTCCGAGCCCGCCTTCCAAGTGGCCAGCACCACCGCACTCCCTCCACCAGCCTCCACTGAACGGCAAAGGCTGGCCGACTTCATCGGCTGGCCGTGTTTTGCTTCAAGGCGGAGGCCGGCCAACTTCATCGGCAGCTGTTGTTTTGCTGCAAGGCCTGTGCCATCGGCTGGCCGTGTTTTGCTTCAAGGCCTGTGCCGGCCACTTCATCTGCTGGCTGTTTTTCTTCAAGGCCTGTGCCGGCCAGTTCATCTGCCGGCTGTGTTTGCCTGCAGCGGCCTTCTTCTGCGGGCTGTGTTTGCCTGATCACCTTTGCCATGCCATGCCCACTGCCCCTGTTCACCAGCCCCGTTCAATTTTTGCTTTGCCCCCCCCCCCTGTTCATTTCCATGTGCGCCAGGATCTGCAAGGCAACAGTTTGCAAGCTGCGAGAACTGCCCTGTTGGCAGCTACAACACGGGCCTGCACTGGCGGCCCGTGCACCGTGTTTGTGTTCATCCATCCATTCGTTGTGTTCATTGCGTGTGCCACTTGAGCTGGCACGGAGACTGCGTTTGTGCAGCCCATGCACCGTTGTGGTTCACTGCGTTCAGTTCAAAAAGGAAGGCCTTGGACTGCGTGTGAGCAGCCAGCCACGTTCCCTGTCACCTGCATTGTTTTGAGCCAGAGACTGCATGTGGGCAGCCTGGCTCCCTGCTAACTGCTTTTCTTTTGCAGAGTTCATTGATCCTGGGCCATGGTTTAGTGTAAAATTTGTAAGTTAAGGTAAGATGTACTGTAAATATGAGTGCGCCCCCGGCATGTTTGTCTTAGCGCCGGCAATTTTATTTAAGTCGTCCGTGTGAGTGAGTTTGTTTCGGTAGTTACTCAGCCCTTAGGTTATTTATTTTGGGGACACGAATACCATGAATGTCGCACTCAGGGATCCGTAGGTAAAATGTACTAGGGGAAAACTACACATGATGGCACACGAAAATTTGACGACTCGGGACGAGTCTGTAAAAAGGGGAGGGGGTAGTGTTGTGGTTGACCAAATTCACAAACCACCATTCAGGTCCCTTAGGAGAGATATCTCGGTAAGTATATGTGTAGTTAGGCCCAAACCCGTTGTCTAGAGGGAATAAATGTCATTCATGCGGGCTGCGACTCTTCAGGATAGCCGTTTTTCTTTTACTATCTTTATTTTGGACCAGCCGCCATTATTACCACCACCAACCACGTCTCAACAGCCATCACAACAACAACCACCAACCACAACGCCGCTTCACCACAACCTCCACGACCTTTACCGTCACAACTCGCCACCATCGCATCACCGTCATCTCGCGCCACTCGTGGGCACCGATGCTGGACTCGTGTAGGGCGCGCACCGAGCAGCGTGTTCAAAAGCATCGCGGACTTTCCGCAGAAAAACGGATCAAAAACGACTCACGCCCACTTTTGTTCCGTCCAATCGGTGAGCGAGGGGCGATTTGGCCCCGCCTCCAGGGCGTTGGAGGGCGGTCGCTATATGCAAATTCATGGATCAAAAAGCATTCACGCCCACTTTTCCTCGGGCCAATGGGGAGCGAGGTGAAAGGTCGGAGGCAGAGGGTCAAAGATGAAAGAGCGAAGCCACGGGGCTTATAAAAACGACTGCGTTCGTCGGAGGAGTTCAGTAGGAGGAGAGGAGGAGTTCGCAGTTGGAGTTCGCAGTTGGCAGTTTGCAGTTAGCAGTTCGCAGTTGGGAGTTCGCGGAGTCGGAGTGAAGAGGACGGAGCTGTGGAGAGGCGGCGGCGGCGAAGGCGGACGAGGGGGTGCTCGCGTCGGATTCGGGGAACTGCGGAGAGAAAGGCCGGCGGCGCGACCGAGGTCGTGGTGGAGACGCTCGTCGCGGGACCAGAGATTTTGTGAAATCCTCCTTTCCCCGAGCATCAACAACCCCCTCCTGTTTCCCCCCGCGCTGAGATAGTGCGACAAAGGGGGCCCCCTTCCCACCCCCTACCAGACACTGTCCGCGAGGCCCGCGGAGTTGAGGCACCACCGCCGCTCTGCGTCTCATCATCAGACGGGTAGGCCCGACACGGTCTCGGCCCCAGGCCCGCCTACCCCCTCATCCTGGAGGGTGGTTCTCTTTTCTTTTGCTTTGGGAATGTGTGTTGTCGGCGCCGTCTGTGAAGTAAAATTGTATAAGTGTTGCCGAGTGCCCGGTAGTCGGATAGATCTGCATTGGTGCATTTGCTTTTTGTCTTCTTCTTTTACATGTGCTTTTGGTGGAATTGTATATGTGTGCTTTCCGTTCATCGCGAAATAAATGTGCTTATTGTTGAACTGTTTTCCCGCTTCGCTTCGTCATTTCTTTCATTGAATCCCCATCTTGCTTCACGTAAAGGGTTGGTCGTGGGCTAAGACGCCCGATAATTAATCGAACCGTCGAGGCCGACGAATAACACCGCTCGGTTATCCCGATAGTACGGAACGGGTCGCTTAAGTGGCCCGTGTCCGAAGTCGACCTGCGGCGAGGTGCGATCGCCCGGTCTACCCTCCGTGTGGGTACTTAGGTAGGTCGAATTTGGCGAGCAACCCTATCCCACGCGGGGGCCGATTGGCTCGATCGCGGTGAGACCGAAAGGTCCACCCGTGACTGGTTCCCGGCGTTAGTCCGAGAGGGTCACGATTGGATTGTCCGTCCGGTGGGCGACGTGCCGCGATTCGAGTTATGTGGCCGTTTGCACGCCGGCGGGCGCGAATCCGCAACAATATATATATATATATATATATATATATATATATATATATATATATATATATATATATATATATATATATATATATATATATATATATATATAAGCCTGGTGTTGGCGCAGTGGTTAGGGCAGCGGCTTGGGATCCGAGAGGTCCTGAGTTCAAGCCCCATTGGGCCACTGAATTAATACACCAGGGGGTTGACTCAGCCTGTCATCTTTCCGAGGTCGGTGAAATGAGTACCAGTATACTGGGCCGGTGTATACCCCGGTTAAAATAGGTGTACCTTATCCCTGTGTCGTAAGAGGTGACCAGGGTTGCGTCAGGAAGGGCATCCGGTGTAAAACATGTGCCAAATCACAATGCGGATCATACGGATGATCCGCTGTGGCGACCCCTCAAGGGAGCAGCCGAAAGAAGAAGAAGAAGATATATATATATATATATATATATATATATATATATATATATATATATATATTGTGTGTATACATATATGTATATATATATATATATACATGTATACGTATATATATATATATATATATATATATATATATATATATATATGTATATGTATATATGTATACGTATATATATATATATATATATATATATATATATGTATATGTATATGTATACGTATATATGTATACGTGTATATATATATATATATATATATATATATATATATATATGTATATATACGTATATATGTATACGTATAATATATATATATATATATATATATATATACGTATATATATATATATATATATATATATATATATATATATATATATATATATATGTATATATATGTATATATATGTACATATACACAGTGGGGAGAACAAGTATTTGATACACTGCCGATTTTGCAGGTTTTCCCACTTACAAAGCACGTAGAGGTCTGTAATTTTTTTTTTATCATAGGTACACTTCAACTGTGAAAGATGGAATCTAAAACAAAAATCCTGAAAATCACATTGTATGATTTTTAAATAATTAATTTCCATTTTATTGCATGAAATAAGTATTTGATACATCAGAAAAACAGAACTTAATATTTGGTACAGAAACCTTTGTTTGCAATTACAGAGATCAGACGTTTCCTGTAGTTCTTAACCAGGTTTGCACAGACTGCAGCAGGGATTTTGGCCCACTCCTCCATACAGATCTTCTCCAGATTCTTCAGGTTTCGGGGCTGTCGCTGGGCAACACAGACTTTCAGCTCCCTCCAAAGATTTTCTATTGGGTTCAGGTCTGGAGACTGGCTAGGCCACTCCAGGACCTTGAGATGCTTCTTACGGAGCCACTCCTTCGTTGCCCTGGCTGTGTGTTTCGGGTCGTTGTCATGCTGGAAGACCCAGCCACGCCTCATCTTCAATGCTCTTGTTGAGGGAAGGAGGTTGTTGGCCAAGATCTCGTAAGACATGGCCCCATCCATCCTCCCCTCAATATGGTGCAGTCGTCCTGTCCCCTTTGCAGAAGAGCATCCCCAAAGAATGATGTTTCCACCTCCATGCTTCACGGTTGGGATGTTGTTCTTGGGGTTGAACTCATCCTTCTTCTTCCTCCAAACACGTTGAGTGGAGTTTAAACCAAAAAGCTCTATTTTGGTCTCATCAGATCACATGACCTTCTCCCATTCCTCCTCTGGATCATCCAGATGGTCATTGGCAAACTTCAGACGGGCCTGGACATGCGCTGGCTTGAGCAGAGGGACCTTGCGTGCGCTGCAGGATTTTAAACCATGACGGCGTAGTGTATTACTTATGGTTTTCTTTGATACTGTGGTCCCAGCTCTCTTCAGGTCATTGACCAGGTCCTGCCGTGTAGTTCTGGACTGATCCCTCACCTTTCTTATGATCATTGAGGCTCCACGAGGTGAGATCTTGCATGGCACCCCAAACCGAGGGAGATTGACTGTTATCTTGAACTTCTTCCATTTTCTAATAATTGCACCAACAGTTGTTGCCTTCTCACCAAGCTGCTTGCCTATTGTCCTGTAGCCCATCCCAGCCTTGTGCAAGTCTACAATTTTGTCCCTGATGTCCTTAGACAGCTCTCTGGTCTTGCACATTGTGGAGAGGTTGGAGTCTGATTGAGTGTGGACAGCTGTCTTTTATGCAGATAACGAGTTCAAACAGGTGCAGTTAATACAGGTAATGAGTGGAGAATGGGAGGGCTTCTTAAAGACAAAACTAACAGGTCTGTGAGAGCCGGAATTCTTACTGGTTGGTTGCTGATCAAATACTTATTTCATGTAATAAAATGCAAATTAATTATTTAAAAATCATACAATGTGATTTTCAGGATTTTTGTTTTCGATTCCGTCTTTCACAGTTGAAGTGTACCTATGATAAAAATTACAGACCTCTACGTGCTTTGTAAGTGGGAAAACCTGCAAAATCGGCAGTTTATCAAATACTTGTTCTCCCCCACAGTATATCTGTACATATATATATATATATATATATATATATATATATATATATATATATTATATATATATAAAAATTATATATATATATATATATTTATTGTTGTCTCCCAACAGTCTCCCAGTCCTTGCCACTGAAAAGCATCAACATAGCATGATGCTGTCACCATCATGCTTCACTGTTGTTAGTTTGGTCATTAGCTTTGCTCAGTTTCCTCCAGAAGTAGCGCTTTGCATTCAGGCCAAAGAGTTCAATTTTCGTCTCATCAGAGTACAGTCTTTTGTCTCATGCTCTCAGTCTTTCTTGCACCTTTTTTTCACACTCCAGGTGTGCCGTCATGTGCCTTTTTTATTTTCTCAGGAGTGCCTTCTGTCTGGCTACTATCCCGTAAAGCCTAGATTTGTGAAGTGCTGCCGAGACTGTTGTCCTTCTGGCAGGTTCTCCCATCTCAGCCAATGAACTATGTAATTCTATCAGAGTTGTCATTGGGTTCTTGGTCACCTCCCTGACCAAGGTCCTTCTTGCCCAGTTGTTCATTTTGGTCAGACAGCCAACTCTCGGAAGAGTCTGGGTTGTTCCATATTCTTTCCATTTCCTAAGGATGGAGCTCACTGTGCTCTTGGGAATGTCCAACACTCCAGAAATTGTTTTTATACCCTTCAGCAGATCTATGCCTCCCCACCATTCTATCTCGGAGTTCTATGGACAGTTCCTTGGACTTCATGGGAGAGTTTCTGCTCTGACATGCACCGTCAACTGTGGGACCTCGTATAGAAAGGTGTTTCTTTATATATCACTCGGTGAATGCACCCGGCGCTGCCCGGGTTCTTTTTGAATGAATTTAATCTTCTATACATATGTCTGACGCGAGCACAGTATCAGTTCCCTCTTGGGCCATGGCAGTCATAGGCTAAGGGGGTTGGTGAGGGGGAAACACACCCCCTCCCCCCCCCCAGCCGATGGGCCCTGCCACATCTATATTATATATATATATATATATATATATATATATATATATATATATATATATATATAGTTGAATGTGTCTGTCTGTGTGTCTGTGTGTGTGTTTCTCTGTGACCTATGCACATGAAAAGTACTCGACTGATCCTCACCAAACTTCACATGCTGACAGAACATGTACCCGGAAGTGTCCCGATGTAAAAGAATTGTACTTCCGACTTCCGGTTTCCGAATTATGACGTCATCACCTGATTTCGTAACGTTAATTTTTCAATTTCAGCCGATTGACATGGGGCCAATGCCATATAAAATATATCTAACATATGATTTTAAGTTTTTGTTTGTCTGTTTGTCTGCAGTGCTAATCTCCTGAAAGGTGAAAGATAGGGGCTAACCACTGCAACAAAAAATGTCGGGATGGGCCCAGGGAAGGTTATAGGCTATGTGGCAAGGCCCCTCGGCCGGGGGGGGGGGAGGGGGTGTGTTTTCCCCCTCACCAACCCCCTTAGCCTATGACTGCCATGGCCCAATAGGAAACTGATACTGTGCTCGCGTCAGACATATGTATAGAAGATTAAATTCATTCAAAAAGAACCCAGGCAGCACCGGGTGCATTCACCGAGTAGCCTATAACCTTCCCGGGGCCCATCCCGACATTGTTTGTTTCAGTGGTTAGCTCCTATCTTTCACCTTTCAGGAGATTAGCGCTGCAGACAAACAAACAGACAAACAAAAACTTAAAATCATATGTTAGATATATTGTATATGGCGTTGGCTCCATATCAATCGGCTGAACTTGAAAAATTAACGTTACAAAATCAGGTGATGACGTCATAATTCGGAAACCGGAAGTTGGAAGTACAATTCTTTTACATCGTGACACTCCCGGGTACATTTTCTGTCAGCATGTGAAGTTTGGTGAGGATCAGTCCAGTACTTTTCACGTGCATAGGTCACAGAGAAACACACAGACACACTTTCAACTTTATATATACTAGTTCGGGCCCGTAGGTGCGTGCCCGTAGGTGAGTGCCAGTATGTGCAGCCTCTCTCTCTCAAACCTCGAAAAGGCACATCGGCGGGTCCCCAGCAATATTCCTGGCAAGTTTCAATCGTGCAAAATAAATAATAAAAAATAAATAAATAAACATTAATTGTGACGTCATTAGTGATGTCATAGCACCGTGCCCTGTCATTGGTCGACAGATAAATGGCCGTAACTTGGGAACCGCTCTTCCGATTAATATCAAACCTTGAAAAGGCACATCCGCGGGGCCCCGGAAATATTCCTGGCAAGTTTCAATTTGATCGGACCAGTGGTTGTCGAGAGACAGCTGTCGCAGACACGCATACAGACACACAGAGATTGCTGGAATTATAGATAGATTAACCACGCGGTGTTGTCTACCGGAGAACCACGCCCTTGGTACGCCTTGCCCGAACTGGATCACTCTACCAACTACGGTAGGGTACCAACTACCAACTCCGGATCGGATGCAGCTGAGCGGAACTACCAAGGACGTACCAGCTAGGATGAACAGATTATCGGGGATAAAGACCCGGCTAACCTCAGATCAGAACCATGCTGGACCAATGAAGATAAAGACAGAAACAAACTGGGAACATTTCTACAATAATTTATTTACAAGCACTTACAAAAGAAAGACACAGAGTAGACTTACGCGGGAATACAACAGGCAAGATTTACAATGATCAACTAAAAACACATACAGTTCTACTTAAAGACGGCGTCACACCCGGAGACGCACACTCAGACGAAAAGAAACCCAGATGTTTGCAAAGGACTCCCGCAGCCAGAGAGGGAGGTGAGCTGAGATCGCAGTTCTCTTGGGTACGCAGAACGTTGGAGGAAAGGGATGCTCCGTGGTGCGGCACCTGTCAATGGTCATGCGGCTCGGTCCACGGCCGCCCGCGTGTAGACGTCTGCGAAGGAGCCCGGGTCGAGTAGAGCAGAGTCCGAGGCGGCGATCCGGGCTGCAGCAGGACCCTACGAGAGACCCGGTCAAGGTTGGGTCGAGGTCTTTCCAACTCTCACACTCGAAACGAACGACCCCCAAAGAGCGCAACCACTCCACGACCTCCCTTCTTTCTTTCGCTATCAGCTGACGAACTGTCTCACTCCAACGCTCCGCTCAAGATGACTCACTTTCCAGCTCACTCAAGACGACTCACTTTCCAGCTCATCAGACCACTCTGAACGAATGGTGTAGTAAGACTTGAAGAAAAAGAAAAATACTCGGCTATTGAATACTATACAAACTTGCAAAAAGCACAAAGGACCTTTGACCCCAGACAGTCTATATTTACTGAGTACACTATCAGAGAAGGAACTATCGGAAGTGACATATTTACGCTTAACTGTAGCCCCAGACATACGCCAACAAAGACGTGTGAAGGATGGAGCAGGGAAATTCCACACTCAAAAATTCAGTTTGACCGAGCTACACAACTCTAATAAGAATGCTATCAAACCCGATGAATCCGTGCAGGATAACATTGATGAACTTTTGTTGGCGGCACTGGTGTGATCTCGGTCTTATGTTGATCTTTGAATGACAAAAACAGTTCAATCTTAACAAAATATTGTGCGGTTTTCAAAAATTGTCTTAAAAATCATCAAATCATTGCATGAGTGTCATTTTCGTATTTCCTGATCGCAAAAATCTATAAATTGATATATTGCAAGCCTTATTTTCTCTCAGTTGGTTAGAAATTCATAAAAATATCTTTTTTTTTTGTCGCCATTTTGAATAAATTAAACTTTCCAAGGGTCAAAAATCATCGGAAGTAAAAAGTTCCAACATTTTCAGATTCAGCATCGAAAATGGCCATAGAAAATGCTATGCGAAGACACTTAACCGAAAAAACACTTCACTATTTACCCAACCCTCCTAATATATCCCACCCCTTGACAGGTGGCATTGTAATAAGATCATCAGTTATTCACTTCACCTGTCAGTGGTCATAATGTTTTGGCTCATCTGTGTGTGTGTGTGTGTGTGTGTGTGTGTGTGTGTGTGTGTGTGTGTGTGTGTGTGTGTGTGTGTGTGTGTGTGTGTGTGTGTGTGTGTCTATATATATATATATATATATATATATATATATATATATATATATATATATTTCACATTAGGATGAACGTTTGGCAAAAAGTAATGGAACGAGTGCAAAATGACTGTAAGGTTATCCTTTTCATTTAATTAAGAACTTTCAAACCAGATGGTGCTTTGTATCGCGATAAGTCACTATCGAGGACAAACCGTGAGATTAACTAGGTGAGGGCGTGCTGCTGTATATTAATTAATTGAATTGTCCTTCCATCTCAAAATTATTCAATTTTCTCTCGAACGTCAGTGAACCTAAGTGAATGGTCGGCAGGGAATTCGAGTACGGAACATTGTGAACTTCCTTGGCTTCCTCGGGATGCAAGATTCTGTTCGATTTACATTCAATTGATTTTTACATTTGATTCGGTTTCTAAATTTATTATTCACAACATACATTATAATCTCTCTAAACGTGTGTTCTATTGCGAAAACCCTCACTGTGACGTGCCAGTACACCCATTGTATTAGTGTAGGGGCATATGTTTGCATGTTGGCAAATTATGTTAATTTGTGGCACCAAAGTTTTTCTG
The DNA here is from genome assembly GCF_056783735.1 of Eptatretus burgeri. Lineage (NCBI taxonomy): Eukaryota > Metazoa > Chordata > Myxini > Myxiniformes > Myxinidae > Eptatretus > Eptatretus burgeri. The sequence goes on from NC_140973.1 coordinate 16,199,471, forward strand.
ACTCAGAATGTCCCACTGAACAAGAAAATCTTTGGTGCCAATTTTTTAGGGATATTTGACTACGTTTTTTTTCAGGTATATACATCAGAACATATAATTGACCGATTCAGCAAAAATTTTGACTTGATTTTTTATATATCTTTGATGAACCATGTCATGTAGCACCTCAAAATGATCGGTGTGGACCATGGTATACAATGAAAATGTCAGAATTTATACATACCATAGTTTAATTAAATGGTACCGTAAAATCCAAGATGGCCACCTCCAAATCATGAAATTCAACTAATTGGCATATATGTATATGTATGCAAAATTAGTTAAGATAACAACACAGTCTATTTGTTGTAATAAATTACAGTTGTTGATCATGAGGAATCACATTTCAGAAGAGTTATTTGATTGGATATCTTTAAATACAACTTAGCAGATAATTAAATAAATTAATTAATATCTTACTATTTGCTGATTATACATTTTTTTAGAAAATAGACAACATCGCAGTTACATAAACTATATATTAATTCCCTTACAATAATTTTGTGCATAAGATTCACAATTTTCTTTATCTTTCAGAGAGTGGATGACATCACAGTTATATTAATCATAATACTCATGCATAAATCACACAGTCATGCCAATACAATCATTATGTGCATTTGGTTAACAAGTTTGCTTTACCTTTCTTGCTTCTGTTTATTTCAGATGTACTTACATATGCTGTACCAGACCACTAATCATAAAAATTGAGGTATCTCTCTGAAATCAAAATGGACAAACCTCATTCCAAGCATCCTCGTGTAACTTCAGAGACAAACTATGCAATATGTCTGAAGTGTCAAGTTCCAGGTGGACAACTGGTTGCCAATCCCACCTCATATGACAAGTTCCTGGACAGTGTTCATGAGCGTGCAGGTTATGGTGATCCTGGTTATCTACCATTGAGCAGCAGACTCCGGGATGTTGATGCATCAGATTTTCAATCATATGGGGCGTCTTGGCACAGGGAGTGCTTTCAAGAGACTGTGCATAAGCTCAAAATTGATCATGCGAAGATGCGATTTCAGAAAAGTACTGCCACCAAAGATTCTGCCATTCTGCTATCATCTCCAGTAGGCTGTCCATTATCTTCCCAAGCATCAAAATGTGATGATAACTCACCGTGTTCAGATGCCACAACAGGGACGAAGCCATTCACCCGATCATCATCAGTCTCCCATAACAAGATGCAATATATATTCTGTAGTGGAGATGGAACAACAAAACAATTGCATGAAGGGTGTTCATTTGACGTTGGAAAAAAATCTACGATGCTGTCCAAATCAGTGATAATGATGAATGGAAGGTTCGATTTCAAGCCATATCACTAAATGACGCTCAGGCCATAGATGTAAAATATCATCTCCCCTGCTACGTGAAACATGTACAGTGTCAACCACAGCAAAAAACGTTGAATCCTCACCCAGTGGATAAGAACCAAAGGACTATTCTTGCCGACATCGAGTTCTTCAATGCATTGAAAAATGTACTTCACTCTGGCAACATTGTTTCAATGAATGATGTCACCAACACCTACATTGGCATCCACAGAATACATGGAGTGGAAGGAGGAAAATTGATTCAGAATAAACATGTTAAAGATCTGATCAAGACACACCTTGAAAATGTTGAATTCTCACGTCCCAGTTGGAGATAATCTGAAATTTTATGTTCCAAGACTACGAAAGATTCTGCCATCAGAAAGGAAATTGACTCCCGAAGTATGGAACAGAACATGAAAAGCATTTTTGAATGTGCGAATACTCTTCGAAAGGACATTCTTCGTGGCAGAGAAACGCCATGGGTCTTTGACAGATCACTTAACAGTGGAAGTAGAGATGATAACGTCCCAGCATCCTTGACAGCACTGCTCCGATGGGTGTTAGAAGGGCCATCCATGTCCTTGGCTGATGAACGTGCAAACCACATTGATAGAGCAACCATCAACATTGCACAGAACATAATGTATGAAGTGAAAACCCAAAGGCAAGTGACACATATACCCAAGAATGTGAACGCAGATAGATCCATGTACAGCAAATGTTACAATGAACATGTACTTGCAGTTTGATTAAAAGTCCATGCATACAGTCGTAGCAAACATCTAATCACCTACCTACATGCATTGGGACTGAGCATTGATTACAGTCATATACTGCGCATAGAAACTTCGATGGCACATGTTCAAGAAGTCATTTGCAGAATCCAAGAAATTGCCACCGACAAAAGGAGCACTGCAACAACACATCAAGCTAGCTCATTAATTATCAGGCTATGGTGTGGTACCATGATGAAATAGCCAAATCCAAACTACCAGAACCATCAGAATATGGTTGGACATTAGAGAACAACCTATACAGGCCAGTGATAACCCATCTACCACCTGCACCAAAGGCTGTGCTGGAACTTGTGAGGTGCAAATGTGTCAAACAAATGTGCAGAAAGGCATGTTGTTCCTGCAAGCGAGCAAATGTTCTATGTACAGAGATGTGCACTTGTGAGGCATCTGATGACATCTGTGAGAACACTCAACAATCAGCAGCCTCTGATTCAGATGACAGTGATGATAAACTATAATGATGAACTCTGAAATAATATAAAATATAACACTTAAGTTGGCGAAGCGGCATGTACCAATTTTGTTCAATAAATTTGAAAATACACTATATTTTCCATATTTTAAAATATATAACAATATATATATATAAGATAAGTATCATGATAATTTCCTGCCAAAATTACTCTCACCGGTCATTTTAAGGTGCTATATGACATACTTATAATTAAGTTTTGAAAAAATTAATTTTTGTTATAACATGATCACGGTCATCTCATATTTTCTGTAAAAAATCACACTAAACATGCATAAAATAATTGGCACCAAGATTTTTCAATATCAATATACTCCTGTAGTCACAAATAAACCTTACAACATAAATTATCATAGTTTGCAAACATGACCATGTATCTCAACATATGCCCCTGCACTATCTAGTCAGATCCTCTTCAGCAGGGAATTCAACTGAGACTAGAAACATCAATGGCAAGCAAATTATTTCCTTCGCTTCCCTGTACCCTGGTGCTGGCTTTGTGGTTAGGGTGGTGGCTTGAGATCCTAGGGTCCTGAGTTCAAGCCCCGTTGGGCCGCTGAATTAATACACCAGGAGGTTGACTCAGCCTGTCATCCTTCCGAGGTTGGCAAAATGAGTACCAGTGTACTGGTAAGGGGGACATTGCATCAGCGGCATAGCCGTGTCCCAACCAATGATGCAACCAGGGTGGGGGGGGGGGGGAGAGAGAGATAGAGAGATAGAGATATATTCCCTGTATTTGACCCAAAACATTGAATGGAAGGGACATGCAAGAACGGATTGTGAGAGGGAGGATTGAAGGATCAGAGAAGAAGGAAGTGTGTTTCTCAACAGTCAACACCCTCGATCCATTATTTGAGTTCAGCCCAATATACTCTTTATCATTTCAGGGATGTCAAAGGGAAATTCCATGTTTACTGGGTGGGAGGGGATGTCAAAGGGAAATTCCATGTTTGCTGGGGGGGGGGGGGATGTCAAAGGGAAATTCCATGTTTACTGGGGAGGGGGATGTCAAAGGGAATTTCAATGTTTGCTGTGGGGGAATGTCAAAGGGAAATTCCATGTTTACTGGGGGAGATATTAAAGGGAAATTCCATGTTTACTGGGGAGGGGGGATGTCAAAGGGAATTTCAATGTTTGCTGTGGGGGAATGTCAAAGGGAAATTCCATGTTTACTAGGGAGGGGTGGGGGATCTCAAAGGGAAATTTCATGTTTGCTGTGGCAGGAATGTCAAAGGGAAAGTCTATGTTTACTGGGGAGGGGGTGGGGGATCTCAAAGGGAAATTTCATGTTTGCTGTGGTGGGAATGTCAAAGGGAAAGTCCATGTTTACTGGTGGGGGGCAGCGTGTCAAAGGGAAAAGTCATGTCTACTGGGGGGGGGGTATGTCAAAGGGAAAGTCCATGTTTGCTGTGGAGAGGAGGAATATCAAAGGAAAATTCCATGTTTACTGGGGGCTGTCAAAAGGAAATTCCAAATTAACTGGGGGGGCGCGTCAAAGGGAAATTCCATGTTTACTGGTGTGGATGTCAAAGGGAAATTCCATGTTTGCTGTGGGGCGGGGGAATATCAAATTAAAATTCCATGTTTACTGGGGGGGATGTCAAAGGGAAATTTCATGTTTGCTGTTGGGGGGGGGGGTCAAAGGGACGCACGATGTTTGCTGTGGGGAGGGGGTGGTATCAAAGGGAAATTCCATGTTTGCTGTGGGGGAGGGGTGTCAAAGGGAAACACCATGTTTGCTGTGCACAGCAGAAACGACTGTTGTGTCCCTTCTGTTCTTGATGTTTTTCCGAAGTTGATGAATCAAAGCCTCAATGACAGATTCATGTTCAGATAATTAGCCAGTCAGTTTAAAGAAGTATATATTTTCAGATAATGGCATTTTCAAGATATCGTCGACTGAGAATTAACAGGGTCTATCTGACATTTCATTCAAATTTAGAAGAAGTCCATGTAGAAGGGCAACAGAGGAAACTAAGTAAGATTATTTTATGTAACCTTTATATGTACCTGTTATGTAGCACACGATATGAAAATAAAATGTTATGAGATAGCGGCAATTCCACTTTGAATTTTTGATTTCATTTTTCTCAAACCTTAAAAAAGTGTAGTTGGACCCTGTTAATTCTCGGTCGACGATATGATGAAAATCCTTGAAGTGTTCAGGCTTACTGAAGAATGTATGTTAAAATTGTGGTGTCTGTGATGGGTATGTACAGGTATGTCGTTTGTAATTAGTGCACCTGTAATATTCACAATAGCCTGGTGTTGGCTTAGCGGTTAAAGTAGCTGGCTTGGGACTTAAGGGTCCTGAGTTTGAGCCCCTATTTTGTGTTGAATTAACACCAGGTAGGGTTGACTCAGCCTGTCATCCTTCTGAGGTCGGCAAAATGATTACCATTGTACTGGGGTAATAACAATGCGGGGTAACCTGCGTTGGAGTGGCGACCTGTCCAGGACTGTACTCCTTACCAATGAAACTGCCTCGGCAGCCCCATGCACCTTTCTGGCACGAAACAAATAGTATTATTATTATTATTATTATTGTTATTATTATTTGCAATTCATGTGTTGAAGGACCTACAAACCATCTGCAGTAATATCGTACATAAGCACCATTATCAGCCATTGTTTCACCTGTGGAATAAACACATGACCTCTGTAGACATCCATATAATTAAAGTACAAGTTCTGCAGCTAGGTTTCTGGCCAAGTTCCTAAAAATCCCATCATCTTACGAGTGCGCTGAATATTTCCCCACCAAGCCCAGCCCAGAATAATTTATCAGCCTCTTATCATGTCCTCCCATGCGGGTGATGGACACACCATGTGTCGTACAAACGACAGATACGTGCTGCTTTCGGATATAAAACTCGAGCACAGCTGTCGACCACAAAAATTTATACATGTCTCCCACACTCTTAGTGAAAACACACAGCCCTGCACAGACTGATGGATGGATGTGACGTAGGAGAATGCGTTGTTTTTGCAAGATAAGGATGGAATTTCAGGTCTATATCCACACGAGTAATTTAGTGCCGCACAACGCATTTCAATATTACAGGTAATATTACAATCGATGCCACGTAAACAATTTTCTCTGAACCAAGCACAGAAAATTGGTAAAAGCTTTGAAGGGATAATTTGATTGCATTATCCGATATAATGGCCACTTATTCTCCTTCCATTGCACCCAGTTCTTAATTTTGATGGATTGAAGAGGATAATGTGTGTGACATTATTTGTGTCGCAAAACCTTGACCCTTGCTGACTCCTTCGCCCACCTCATCATCGATAGTGGACGTAAAAATCCCAGTGCATCTTTATGACCCTAATCTTTAAATTAATCCATCAAGTTGAATCGAGAAAATGCAAGATATTGTGACAGTTAAAGTATCGACTTGCGAGGATTGCCCGGGTGAACAGACAAACGCTCACTGCACTGGTGTGGTAATTGACAGAGTTAATGGTCAGTGATCCAGGATAGCAATTTCAATGTGAAGTGTATCATGTGCAACTGCAAGGTGTGAGGTGTGAAGTTAATCATGTTTCTACAGAGTGGCCACAAAGTCCCTATGCACGAAGTTAGAGTTTAGTTACAATTTATCTGAAAGCTTCCCTCCATTCTCCGCACAAATTTGAATTTTTCTCCATGTTCTTCTGGACATCTTCTTCCATGTTGAGTGTTGGAGGTCATAAAAACAGCCCCTGATAGCTGTTTTGAGGTCTTCAACTGTTGTTGGGCAGAGATGAGAAATTTCCTCTTTCACAATGTCCCAAAGCAAGTTGTCGCATGTTGTTAAGTCTGGAGTTCGAGGATACCACACGATCTCAGATCCACATCCAATCCATCATCCACTGAATTTGTCGTCGAGATATTCTCTAACTGCGAGAGCATAATGTGCTGGTGCACCATCTTGTTGCAGGATAGCTGAAGATAACAGGATAGCTGGTTTTTAACAGTTGAAAACATCAAAACAGCCATCAGAGGCTGCTTTTATGACCTCCAACACTCAACATGGAAGAAGATGTCCAGAAGAACATGGAGAAAAATTCAAATTTGTGCAGAGAATGGAGGGAAGCATACAGATATATCCCAACTAAATTCTAACTGCGTGCATAGGGACTTTGTGACCACTCCTGTACATGCATTTAGCTTATTTGTGCAAAAGCAGAAAAAGGAGTTTCAGTGGTGCGAAGACCATTTCCAATAAATTGCATTGTGGACCAATAGTGTTGTGTCCCAGGACAATTTTGTGTCAAGATCCATTGGTAATACTGGAGTTAAGATCTGAGGAATACGTTGTCAAAGATCTTCTTGGTTATTTCCCCACATTGTCTCACTCTGAACTGAAGAACAGTGGTGCCATTGCATAAAGACAAAGATGAAAATGTACAAAGATTTAATTGCATAGAGATCAAATCTTCGATGTTTCACTACGAGAAAGCCATTATGTTTTTGAGACAACAGTACAAACATATTCATTGATTACCGAACAGCTTGACATAGACTTAATGTAATTTTGCCACCACAATGGTAAAAACTCAATCTCATTAGGAATCCGAGAGAACAATCGCTACCATCAGGCATCAACTGCAAAAGTTTTGGAGAGAATATTAGTTGGAAAAGAACATCTTCTATCCTAATGAATGGCAGTGTGTGTGTGTGTGTGTGTGTGTGTGTGTGTGTGTGTGTGTGTGTGTGTGTGTGTGTGTGTGTGTGTGTGTGTGTGTGTGTGTGTGTGTGTGCGCGCGTGTGTGTGCGTGTGTATGAGTGTCAGTGTGGCAGTGAGTGTCTCCTCCATAACTCCAAAACTATAAAACCGAGCAGCCTGAAACTTTGCATGCAAACTAAGGAAACTCCAAGGAAGTACAAGAGTGAAAATCGGGTGTTTAGGTAAATTAAAACAACCCTTTTGAAGATAATTAATGGCCTTATGTAATTAAATCCTTCATCAGGAGACCCTCGGCCACCTCGCTCTCTGTGTCTTAAGGCATTTCCTGGGTAACCTCGCTGGGGTCTGAAGCTGCCATGTTTTTTGGCCTACTCAACCTTTCCTTGACTTGGAACAGGCTGCAACAATTTCTTATCGATAAAGTTGTTGTTTTCACTTTCCTCACTCATATTATCGAGTGCCTGTTCATCATAGCTACAAATCGTTGGATACGTTGCAATGCTTATAAACACCCAGAGACGTTAGCGTTCGTTGCTTTATTTCAATACCGCACATGTGTTCACCACAAGTATCTCTTAAACTATGGAGAATTACAAAATTTAAGCTCCAGAATTGAACTTACAAGCAGTCCCGACTCCTAGAAAAGTGTTCATTTATCCAATTTGGACATATTTGAGATTTTGGGCATCGCCGGGAAGTGTTTGTTTAATGTGCAGCAAAATGTGCGCCAAACTAGCTGTTTCTTAACAACCGTTTTGTTGGAGTGCTTGCTTGAGTGCTTCAGCCACTTGGCGAGCGCTCTCCAAGCTGCTTGGTTGTTCGTTTCGGTAAAAGTACCCATGCGCTCAATGCAACATCGACTCGACAGACTACGTTTCTGCCTGTGTTGGGCTGTGCAGTGCCGTGCTGTGGGTGCCTCGGGAGGTATCTCATCTGCTGAAAATGTGCAATTTTATTTTTACAGGACATCGCTTTGTTTTAACTTTTTGTGCGATCTCCTTTCAATGTAATACACCCCTCACTTCGACATCGATACATATATAACAAGAAAAAGAGCAACCAGTGATTGCAGACCCTCGCCAGGACTTCTTTTGAGTGGTGTATTTTTATCGGTTTTAGGATAAATCCAACATGGCTGCCAAACTACGTGACCAATGAAATCATATGTGTGAATCTTTTGTTCCTCATGGACAGGCACGGTCATACATGTAAAGTTTTGCCTCAATTTGTTCAGCCACTTCAGAGAAGAAGGTTTTTGAAGGTTAAAGAAAAAAAAATGGCTGCCGAATCACGTGACTGATGACATCATTATTATTATTATTTTTTTCTGTGGATCATTTTATCCCTAGATGACCCTTAAAAATTTTCATACTGATCGGATGTGGTGTTCTACATATGCAAATATGACGTCATAACGAGGGCACCTATGATGTCATTTAAAAAATCACACTCATTCCCCATGAGGAGAACTTGTCGTGTGGAAAAAAAAAGTTTCAATTTATCCTTGGTGCGGTTTCAGAGATACAGAGATCCAAAGTTTTTCTGTTTTTCCAATATGGCTGCCACACCATGTGATCTATGACGTCATAATTATCATTAAAACATTCTGCATGCATAGTTGCACCAGTGGTGAAAAATTTGTCTCAATCCGACAAGTGGTTCCGGAGAAAAACACAAGGTCAACTCAAGGTCAAACTTCTAAAATCATAAAATTTCATCTGAAAAATCATCAATTTTCATCTGATTAACCTGAAAATTAAGCAGCAGTTGCATTGTACATCGCTGAATTTGGAAACCTACTATTTTTGAGGCCAAAAGGTCAAAGGTCAACTTTAGGTTAAACTTCTAAAATTTTCAACTGAAAAATCATCAATTTACTTCCTATTAACTTGAAAGTTGAACTGGATTTGCATAGTCCATCACTGAATTGAGAAAGCAACTATTTGAGGTCAAAATGTCGTCCACCAGACGGCGGTCTCCTTGGGTTAACCTGAGGCGGTCCCTTCGGGTGGGTGCCTGGAATGTCCTATCCCTAAGAGAGGATGATCACCTGTCTCTGTTATCATCTGAGCTCAAGCGTTTGGACATCGGGATTGCAGCTCTCTCTGAGGTTCGGAGACCGGATTGCGGCGAGATAATGGTGGGTGGTTACACCTACTATTGGTCTGGTCGCTCTGATGGTTACCATACCCAAGGAGTTGCTGTAGCTGTGTCCAATAAGCTGACCCCAATGATAATTGAGGTAACACCGGTCAACGAGCGTATTATGAGATTAAGGATTCGTCACTCCTTAGGTGTCATTTCCCTGGTCTCTGTTTATGCTCCGACTGAGGCGAGTGATCTCACCGTGAAGGATGCATTCTACGCCACACTCGAGTCTGTGGTTGATCAGTGCCCCAGACGAGATACACTTCTAGTCTTGGGGATTTCAATGCATCGACTGGAACTGATAGGGATGGTTATGAGGTGTGTGTTGGTCCCCATGGGTCAGGAACTATGAACCAGAATAGCACTAAGTTCCTTGACTTTGCAAGAAGTCATGGACTTAGGGTGGCTGGTTCATGGTTTCAGCGCCCACAAGCTCATCGCTGGACTTGGTATTCCAACGCTGGCGGTGTGGCAAAGGAGATTGACCATGTCCTCATTGACGGTCGTTGGAGGATGATCCAGAACTGCAGGGTCTACCGGAGTGCTCAGTTCCTCAATACTGACGACAGGCTTGTTGTAGCAACTCTAAAGCTGCACCTTAAATCCTGGAGAATGGCACCATCCCGGCCTAGGCTGGATGTTGCCAAGCTCAGGGATGAGAGAGTAGCTGAGGAGTTTGCGAACAGGCTGAGTGGACACTTGAGGGGTCTGGGTGCTTTGGGGGGTCCTGAAGAGTTGTGGAGCGCCTTCAAGACCACCGTCCTTGATGTTGCCGGTGGATGCCTTGGAGCTCACCGCAGGGCAAAGAAGAATTTTGTCTCTCAAGGGAAACTGGATACCATTGACCAGAGTCGCAGGGCCAGGCTGAATGGCAGAGCTGAGCTGTTCAGGGAGCTGAGGCATAAAACTGTATGTGCACTGAGGGTGGACAAGGAGGCCTATGTGCGAGGAATCTGTGAGGGGGTAGAGCATCACCTGTGGACAGGTGATTCCCGTCCCGCTTACAGGGGAATTCGCGCATTACGTTCATCCAAGCCCATCCCTCGGAGCACTGCAGTTCGAGCAGAGAGTGGTAGGCTCTTGACAGAGGAGTCTGAAGTGAAGGCCCGCTGGGCCGGTTACTTTGAGCGGTTGTACCAGGCTGATCCCCCAGCTGTCGAGTTGGATGTCAAGGGTGTTACAATCCCTGTTGCTGACCCTCGAATCAACTGTGGTCCACCTTCGCTTGTGGAAACACGGGCTGCGGTGAACCGGTTGAAACAGGGCAAAGCTCCAGGGATCTGTGGCATCCATGCCGAACTTCTCAAGGCTGGTGGAAATGCTGCACTCGTGTCGTTGCATGCAGTTTTGTGCTCTGCCTGGAACACAGGCATCATCCCAACTGACTGGAAGAGGGGCCTTGTTGTCCCTCTCTGGAAAGGGAAGGGTGATCGCCAAGACTGCAACAACTACCGAGGGGTGACGCTGCTCTCAGTGCCGGGCAAGGTCTTTGCTCGGATAATTCTTGATAGGGTTCGCCACCATCTGCTTGAGCACCAGCGTCCAGAGCAGTCAGGCTTTACACCAAAGAGGTCAACGATTGACCGTATCCTTGCACTTCGTGTCCTCACCGAACGCAGACGAGAGTTTCGGCAGGGGCTGCTTGCAGCCTATGTTGATCTCTGTAAAGCGTTCGATTCAGTGAATTGGGATGTCCTCTGGAGGATTCTTGGTCTTCGTGGGGTGCCACCAAAACTGATCGATCTGATGTCTGAACTCTACTCCGGTACTGAGAGTGCTGTGAAGTGTGGTGGTACCACCTCTGACTTATTTCCAGTTGTTACTGGAGTTCGTCAGGGATGTGTACTTGCCCCACACTTTTCAGCACTTGTATGGACTGGATTTTAGGGAGGATGTCGGAGAGATCAAGTTGCGGTGCATCGTTTGGGAATGTCAAGATCTCGGACCTTGATTTTGCAGATGATGCAGTCATCTTTGTGGAGACTTTCGACATCCTCTTGGGGGCCCTCGAGGTGCTGAATGAGGAGTCGGAGCCATTGGGATTACGGGTTTCTTGGGTCAAAACTAAGATCCAGGCTTTCGGTGACATCTTGGATGCTGCTGTCCTGTCTGTGTCTGTTTGTGGTGAGGATGTTGAGGTCATGGAGAGATTCACTTACCTTGGCAGTGATATTCATGTCTCTGCTGGCTGTGAGTCAGAAGTCAATAGACATCTGGGTCGGGCCTGGGGAGTCATGGATTCACTGGATCATGTGGTGTGGCGCTGCCGGTAAGTGTGCGGGAGGACAAAAGTCTGAGTCTTCAGGTCCTTGGTACTTCCAGTCTTGCTCTATGGGTGCGAGACTTGGACTCTGACCAAGGATCTGAGACGGAGACTTAATTCCTTTGGTACCAGGTCTCTTCGGAGAATCCTTGGCTATCGCTGGTCGGATTTTGTGTCCAATGAGCGGTTGCTGAGAGAGACTCGGATGAGATTTATTACCTGCATAGTCCGTGAGCGTCAGTTGCGGCTGTATGGACATGTGGCTCGTTTTCCTGACGCTGATCCTGCTCACCAGATTCTCTCAGCGAGGGAGTCTCATGAGTGGAGGAGGCCAGTGGGCCGACCACGTGCCTCATGGTTGCAGCAGGTTGACCATCATCTCAAGGAGATGGGGATGGGCCTGGCATCTGCCTGGGGGATGGCCAGACGGAGGCCCCTGGAGTACCGGCGGAAAGTGGACGCAGCGACGCGCTGTTCTGGCACATGCTCCCATACCTGACCTGACCTGAGGTCAAAAGGTCAAAGGTCAACTTAAGCTCAAACTTCTAAAATCATCAATTTCAATCTGAAAAAGATTATCTTAATGAAATTGACAATTTGATGGATCCATAGCAACCTTTGGAGAGGGGGGGTGGGGGTGGATTTTGCAAGTATCATGCTCTGCATGACGTCTTTTTCTTGTTATTCTGTTAGGTCGCCGAAATAGGTGACCCTTATTGTCAGTAATTCTGTCTGTTTGGATGTTTGTTCGTTTGTCATCAGCATAATTGGTAGTAAACGTGGGTGGATTTTGACCAACCTCGGGTGGTTGGTACACCTTATGACCGAGTGCTTTGGAAATTGTGATGGTTGCTAGGGATGCTTTGGTTCCCTAGCAACAACCGAAAAACATTAAAAATCGGTGCCGTTCATGCGAAATCAATTCCGAAAGCCATTATCCCACGTAGGGTTATGAAATTTGGCACGAATGATCTACAGGTGATGCTCTATCAAATATATTCCGGTTTTTGCGATATATGAAATACTTTACCCGCAGCGCCCCCTACAATTAGGGTATGCGCGAAAATTGGCGAAAATTGAAGGCCCCCTACCGACCAGGTGAGTGCATCGATACGAATGAAACTTTGCAGGTTCATGGTACTCAATGAGTACTACAACTTTGCCTCAGGACATATTAACCGATTTCGCTTAGGTCAGGGGTCAAAGGTCAATTAGTGCAAAAATCGATAATATGCAAGAGCTGGAGGTGCCTTCACGCCAAATGCTATGCCTCCTCGGGTTATGGTCGGATGGTCATGAAAATTCACACTAATCGTCTGGATTACATTGTGCACAAACAATCGAGCCAGATTTTCGATTTAGTTCTTTGTTCACCCACAGCACCCCCTCGAACTTTGAGAATTTCCGATTTCAAACCGCATTTTCGGTACTTTTCATTCAAATGGATTTGTGTGTGTGTGTGTGTGTGTGTGTGTGTGTGTGTGTGTGTGTGTGTGTGTGTGTGTGTGTGTGTGTGTGTGTGTGTGTGTGTGTGTGTGTGTGTGTGTGTGTGTGTGTGTGTGTGTGTGTGTGTGTGTGTGTGTGTGTGTGTGTAAACAGACAGACACATTGCCAGTTAGTAGTTATTAGTAGATGGAACTGGATGAGATTTGATATACATAATCTTAAGGTGATTCCCCATCCGCTATATGACATCCATTTTTCTCTATATCTTATAGTTTCCATGGTCGGCGACCCATCGCCACCTGCCGGCTTGTCTGTCTGTTTGTCTGTCGGTTTATCACCTGCAGGTCACAATTTTAAACCAATCTTCATGAAACTTCACCACATGGTAGAGTTTGTCAAAAGGAAGAAGCCTATTATTTTTGTGGTCAAAAGTTCTAAAGGTCAACATAGGCCAAAGGTTGACAACTCCGGTGGTAGTTCTAAAATCCTCAATTTTCATCCAATTGACTTGAAATTTGAAGAGGATTTACATTTCAGGTCACTGAATTCAACCAGCCATTTATTTTTGAGGTCAACGTGGACCAAAAGGTCAACATCGGCCCATGGTCAACAACTCAGGTGGTATTTCTTAAATCCTCAATTTTCATCTGATTGACTTGAAATTTGAAGAGGATTTATATTTCAAGTCACTGAATTGAACCACCAATTATTTTGGAGGTCCTTAAAGGCCAAAAGGTCAACATACGCCGAATTTCTAAAATTGTCAATTTTCATTCGATTCACTTGAAATTTGAAGAGGAGGTGCATATTTGGTCATTGAATTCAACCACCAATTGTTTTTGATGTCAATTTTGTTTCATGGATTTTGTAAGTATCGTGCTCTGCACAACGTCTTCTTGTTACATGCAAAATTGAAGATTTTTGCAAGTATATTGGTGAGACGATTTTGTGATTCTGTCTGTCTGTTTGTCTGTCTGTTTGTCACCTACAGGTCACAATTTTCAACCGATCTTCACGAAGCTTAACCACATGGTAGAGTTTGGCATAAGGAAGACGCCCATTGTTTTTGAGGTCAAAAGGTCAACATCGGTGTGTGCACATGTTCGGTGTGTGACGAGGACGAACTCATTAGATTTTGGTGAATATATGGATCTGGATCCGACTACTCGAATTTTTAAAGTGATTCTTCACGATTGAAAGAAAGGGCTAAAATTCTATATAGCACGATATTTCAAAAAGTGGTGGACGGATTCAGATCAAACTTAGTGGACATGTTGGGTGTGTAACAAGGAAGAAATTATTCAATTTTGATGAAGATCCGGATCTGGAGCTGATAATTTTTTCAGTGATTCTTCACTATTGAGAGATAGGGCTAAACTAATATATAGCACGATATCTCAAAAAGTTGTGGACGGATTCACATGAAACTTGGTGGACAGGCTGGGTGTGTGACCACAACGAATTAATTCGATTTTGGTGAAGATCCGAATCCGGATCTGTACACGAGAATTATTTAATTTTAAGTAATTCTTCACCATTGAGAGATTTGGCTCAAAAACGATATATCGCATGATATTTCAAAAATGTATCGGACCCGACATGTTCTCGTGGAGAACTACGAGGTGGAGGTATGCGCTCTACCGAGTGCACTTCAAGTTTCCCGCTAGAATTCCTTTTTCAAAGAACTCTGTTTAAAGGTAAATCTTTGTGTTTGTCGTATTTATGTATTTTATGCTTGTGTATGTATGCAAACTGTATTTATATAACGGAACTTGGTGTGTGTGTGTGTGTGTGTGTGTGTGTGTGTGTGTGTGTGTGTGTGTGTGTGTGTGTGTGTGTGTGTGTGTGTGTGTGTGTGTGTGTGTGTGTGTGTGTGTGTGTGTGAGAGTGTGTGTAAATCCCCCCATCTACTTTCTCAACAATCCTCTGGAAGAAGTCCTTTCTTTCAAGCTTCTGGGTCTCACTATCTCCCATGATCTTTCCTGGGAAAGCCACATTTCCAACCTTGCCTCCAAAGCCAGTCGCCGACTGGGAATCCTTCATCGTGCAAAGTCCTTCTTCGGCTCACCTGAGCTCCTGACCACATACAAAGCTTTTGTCTGCAGCCTGATGGAGTACTGCTCTCCCATCTGGGCTGGTGCTCCTGCCTCTCACCTTTCTCGGCTTCACGCTGTGAAAACCAAGGCATTTCGGATCATTGGCATCTTCCGTGATGAGGCTGAGTCTTTGGGCCTCTCACTCTGTCTTCCTGGAAGTTCCAGTTATGTCCATCTTGTATACCCCATGTTCCCCACCCCATCCCTCTCCCTTCCACAGATGTAATGTCTCTGTTCCCCACTGTTGTGTCCTTCCTACTCCTGCCCCTCTTGTCTCGTGCCACCCTCACTGTGCGTTGTATGTTAGCTCTCATAAGAGCCTCAACAAAGTATACCTTAACAAAAAAACAAACATCAAAAGCCAAAATCAACAGTTTGTGTTTGTAGAAACGACACTGCATCAAAAGTACCTGATTAGCACTGTGAGCCTCATTTTTGTCACACTTTGGTTTTATTACCAATACATATTATTTTCACACGTTTTCAAAACTTATATCAGCAGGTACATGCTGGTATATCCAAAATGGTCTTTATAATTAGCGTTCAAATGGCGATCAAAATACCCCCCCCCCCACACTTTAAATTTCTAAAGGAGTCCCAAAAGTAGTATCATGATCTGTTCATAGGTTTGCTGTGCATGAACAATTGAATTCCATTTGAAAAGTACAATTCATCAATTGCAGCACGTTCTTGATCTGTCCATATATTCATGGCAAATCTCCGTTGTTAGAGCATGAATCTGGAAGAAAAAAAATCGGTTGGGCATTAGCATTTACAAAATATTCAAAATCTAAATCGCTCCACTAGTTTTGGGACATCCTATATTTCTATCTATTTTGGTCTCCTTTATCCCTCGTCCTATTACTATTTGTAATTGTCACTGCTCCATTTACTCTCCCGGTGGCTCTGCACATGCCTTGGCCGCCGCTTGTATTCCCCAATTATCCTGGCCTGATCTTCAGCTGTGCACCCCACACGCCTGCCAGGTCTCCCACCATTTGCACCCTCTCGAGGTTCCTCTACAGTCTACATGCCATGGTGTTCCAAGAAGACCTGGACAAATTTGATTGTTATTATATTTTGAACCACAAATGATACTGTTACGAATTTCGGCCTGTCCGGTGTGCGATCGGCCACGTAACTCGAATTGTGACGCGTCGCCCACCGGAACGGACAATTCAGTCGTGACCCTCCTGGAACTACCGCCAGGAGCCAGTCACGGGTGGGGGTTTAACCTCACCACGATCGTACCAATTGCCTACCCGTGCAGGATAGGGTTGCTCACCAAATTCGACCTACCTAAGTACCTGCGCGAGTGGTCGACCGGGCGATCGTACCTCGCCGCAGGTCGACTTCGGACACGAACCGCTTAAGCGGCTCGTTCCGTGCTGCAGGGATAACCGAGCGGAGTTATCGTCGACCTCGACGGTTCAGATTACTTATCGGGTGTTTCAACCCACTACCAATCCCTTACATGATGCAAGATGGAACTTTCAACCGAAGGAAAGGACGCAACGAAACGGGAAAATAGTTCAACAAGCAAGCACTTTATTTCACACACGCACACACACACACACACACACACACACACACACACACACACACACACACACACACACACACACACACACACACACGGCAAGCACGTATTCACAGCCATACAAAAATGCACATATAACAGTTAAAACAATAAAAGTAACACAGAGCTACAACCGAATAAAAGGACAATTATTTACAGCACACTTATACAGGTTTACTTACAAGACTGGCGCCACACATACATTTACACAAAAAGCAAAGAAAACACAAGCCACCCTCACAGGCAAGGAGGCAGACAGGTCCATGAACCAAATGAACATGTGACCTGGGTGATCGGCCAGGTCCACGAGACCGAAGGGATCTTAACCGCGCCCTCGTGGCGCGATGGCGGGCTAGCCGCAATGTCCGCGTAACGCGCTTGACTCCGTGCCCCTGGTATGGTCGGTGAGCTCCTCCAGGCGTGCGTCGCGCAGGCACCACGGTTGGGTTGGGGAACGGACGGGGTCACCGGCGCTATCTAAGCGCGGATGGGGCAATTGTTGATGCTCGGAGTCGGGAGAGGGGAATGGCGGACGCTCCGTCCCGCTAGCGGGGTCCCGGGACCGCACCTGACTCCGGCGGACTCTCGCCCCTGAGCCCTCCTCTGCGTCCCTGCTCCACTCTGCGACCCGTCCCTCGACCTCCACTCCGAACTCCGTCCCCTTCGCCATCCGATCCCCGCAAACACACGCCTCAGACTTCACGACTTCCGACCGGCGCCACGTTCTGCACCCCTTTCTGCACACACGAGCTGGACACCTTTCTGGACACGTTTCTTCACACTCCTTCCTGGACACACACGTGAGCTGCGTCATGCTCGCATCTTTTATAGACAGGGGCGGAGCCTGCATGCAGATTCGCGGATCAAAACGCGCTTGGAGGCGGGGCCATGCCACCCGACGTTCAGCCATTGGTCGGGCAAAAAGGGGCGTGGAGCCTTCCTGATCCGTTTTCCTCTCCTGAAGGGAACGCATTCACAGCGGGTTCGGAGGCGGGGCCATGCCACCCGATGCTCAGTCATTGGATGGAAGAAAAGAGGCGTGAAGCCTTCCTGATCCGTTTTCCTCTCCTGAAGGGAACGCATTCACAGCGGGTTCGGAGGCGGGGCCATGCCACCCGATGCTCAGTCATTGGATGGAAGAAAAGGGGCGTGAAGCCTTCCTGATCCGTTTTCCTCTCCTGAAGGGAACGCATTCGTACCCGCGGCTCAACGCATTCGGCATCAATTACCGAACGGGCCCTGGACAGCACGACGTTTGGTGTTGACTGGTGGTGTGGTTGATGGTTGTGGAAGGAGAAAGGCGAAGGTGGTGGGGGGGAGGTTTGCTGTGGTGGTTTGGTGGTTGGCGGGCATCGTTTGGGAATGGCAGTGAAGCGATGTTTGCGGGATGGAGTTGTGGAGGTAAAGAGGCGAAGGTGGTGGTGTTTGAGTTGTTGGCGGCTTAATGGTCCAAAATAACGATAGAGAAAGAAAAATGGCAAACTCAAAGCGTCTCAGCCTGGATGAATCATACATATTCCCCCTAAACAACAGGTGTGGACTAACTACACATGAACTTAGCGTCATAACTGATCTAAGGACCCTTTATGATGTATTGCGAATTTCCACAGCCGTAACAATACAATGATACCCTTTGGTTTATATGATACAGAAACTCATGAAGTTTGGTGCACACCATCAATACACTTCAATGTACGCTCAAGTTGTAGTGTGCAGCACATCAAGGTGGGACCCGAGGTCTTGCCATGTTCGGCTCAGCATGTTCACGTCCCCCAGAGCGCATGCAGCTGTGATTCGAGAACGAAGATCCTGCAGGTTTGTCACCTTGGTGTTGTGGACAACATCTTTGACAAATCCCCACAGTAAAAAAATCAAGGGGGTCATGTCTGGTGATCGTAGGGAGCAAGCGGTTTGTTTGTCTCGGCAAATCCAGTGACCTGGAAAATTTTCTTTCAGGACGGCTCAAATGACGAAGGCCCAATGAGGGGGGAGCGCCGTCCTGTTGAAAAATGATATCGGGTTGCAGGTCTTCAATCTGTGGGAAAGTAAATCCTTCCAACATGTTCATGTAAATTGTTGAGGTCACTGTATCCTCCGTAAAGACAAACTGACCCACCAAGCGGTCATGGAGAAGGCCAGACCATGCTCTCTGGATGTGAGACTTGGACTATAACCAGTGATCTGAGACAGAGACTTAATTCCTTTGGTACCAGCACCCTTTGGAGAATCCAGAGCTATCGTTGTTCGGACTTTGTGTCCAATGAGCAGTTGCTGAGAGAGACTCAAATGAGATTTGTTACCTGCATAGTCCAAGAGCGTCAGCTGCGGCTGTATGGACATGTGGCTTGTTTTCCTGGCGCTGATCCTGCACCCCAGATTCTCTCAACGAGGGAGCCTCGTGAGTGGAAGAGGCGAATGGGCCGACCACGTGCCTCGTGGTTGCAGCTGGTTGATCAGCATCTCAAGGAGATGGGGATGGGTCAGGCATCTGCCTGGGGAATGGCCAGATGGAGACCCCTGGAGGAGCTGCGGAAAGTGGACCCACTGATGCGCTGCTTCAGTTATTCGGAACAAGTTAAAGTTTAAAACCACACTGTAAAACCCTTATTTGGAGCGAGTTAAAGTTTAAAACCACACAGTGCAGCCCTTATTGGGGCTAGTTAAGATTTAAAACCACAAAGTAAAGCCCTTATTTGGAGCGAGTTAAGGTTTCATACCACACAGTAAAACCCTTATTTGGGGTGAGTTAAGGTTTAATACCACACAGTAAAACCCTTATTTGTGGTGAGTTAAGGTTTAATATCACACAGTAAAACCCTTATTTGGAGCGAGTAAAGGTTTAATACCACACAGTAAAACCCTTATTTGGGGTGAGTTAAGGTTTAATATCACACAGTAAAACCCTTATTTGGAGCAAGTTAAGGTTTAATATCAAACAGTAAAACCCTTATTTGGAGCAAGTTAAGGTTTAATACCACACAGTAAAACCCTTATTTGGGGTGAGTTAAGGTTTAATATCACACAGTAAAACCCTTATTTGGAGCGAGTAAAGGTTTAATACCACACAGTAAAACCCTTATTTGGGGTGAGTTAAGGTTTAATATCACACAGTAAAACCCTTATTTGGAGCAAGTTAAGGTTTTAATATCACACAGTAAAACTCTTATTTGGAGCGAGTTAAGGTTTAATATCATTCAGTAAAACCCTTATTTGGAGCGAGTTAAGGTTTAATATCATACAGTAAAACCCTTATTTGGAGCGAGTTAAGGTTTAATATCATTCAGTAAAACCCTTATTTGGAGCAAGTTAAGGTTTAATATCATAGAGTAAAACCCTTATTTGGAGCGAGTTAAGGTTTAATATCACACAGTAAAACCCTTATTTGGAGCAAGTTAAGGTTTAATATCATACAGTAAAACCCTTATTTGGAGCGAGTTAAGGTTTAATATCACACAGTAAAACCCTTATTTGGAGCGAGTAAAGGTTTAATATCATACAGTAAAACCCTTATTTGGAGCAAGTTAAGGTTTAATATCACACAGTAAAACCCTTATTTGGAGCGAGTAAAGGTTTAATATCATACAGTAAAACCCTTATTTGGAGCGAGTTAAGGTTTAATATCATTCAGTAAAACCCTTATTTGGAACGAGTAAAGGTTTAATACCACACAGTAAAACCCTTATTTGGAGCAAGTTAAGGTTGAAGATCACACAGTAAAACCCTTATTTGGAGCGAGTAAAGGTTTATTATCATACAGTAAAACCCTTATTTGGAGCGAGTTAAGGTTTAATATCACACAGTAAAACCCTTATTTGGAGCGAGTTAAGGTTTAATATCACACAGTAAAACCCTTATTTGGAGCGAGTTAAGGTTTAATATCACACAGTAAAACCCTTATTTGGAGCAAGTTAAGGTTTAATATCACACAGTAAAACTCTTATTTGGAGCGAGTTAACATTTTAAACAACACAGTAAAACCCTTATTTGGAGCGAGTTAAGGTTTAATATCATTCAGTAAAACCCTTATTTGGAGCGAGTTAAGGTTTAATACCACACAGTAAAACCCTTATTTGGAGCGAGTTAAGGTTTAATATCATTCAGTAAAACCCTTATTTGGAGCAAGTTAAGGTTTAATATCATACAGTAAAACCCTTATTTGGAGCGAGTTAAGGTTTAATATCATACAGTAAAACCCTTATTTGGAGCGAGTTAAGGTTTAATACCACACAGTAAAACCCTTATTTGGAGCAAGTTAAGGTTTAATATCACACAGTAAAACCCTTATTTGGAGCGAGTAAAGGTTTAATATCATACAGTAAAACTCTTATTTGGAGCGAGTTAAGGTTTAATATCACACAGTAAAACCCTTATTTGGAGCAAGTTAAGGTTTAATATCACACAGTAAAACCCTTATTTGGAGCGAGTAAAGGTTTAATATCATACAGTAAAACCCTTATTTGGAGCGAGTTAAGGTTTAATATCACACAGTAAAACCCTTATTTGGAGCGAGTTAAGGTTTAATATCATTCAGTAAAACCCTTATTTGGAGCGAGTAAAGGTTTAATATCATACAGTAAAACCCTTATTTGGAGCGAGTTAAGGTTTAATATCATACAGTAAAACCCTTATTTGGAGCGAGTTAAGGTTTAATACCACACAGTAAAACCCTTATTTGGAGCAAGTTAAGGTTTAATATCACACAATAAAACCCTTATTTGGAGCGAGTAAAGGTTTAATATCATACAGTAAAACCCTTATTTGGAGCGAGTTAAGGTTTAATATCATACAGTAAAACCCTTATTTGGAGCGAGTTAAGGTTTAATACCACACAGTAAAACCCTTATTTGGAGCAAGTTAAGGTTTAATATCACACAGTAAAACCCTTATTTGGAGCGAGTTAAGGTTTAATATCATTCAGTAAAACCCTTATTTGGAGCAAGTTAAGGTTTAATATCACACAGTAAAACCCTTATTTGGAGCGAGTAAAGGTTTAATATCATACAGTAAAACTCTTATTTGGAGCGAGTTAAGGTTTAATATCACACAGTAAAACCCTTATTTGGAGCAAGTTAAGGTTTAATATCACACAGTAAAACCCTTATTTGGAGCGAGTAAAGGTTTAATATCATACAGTAAAACCCTTATTTGGAGCGAGTTAAGGTTTAATATCACACAGTAAAACCCTTATTTGGAGCGAGTTAAGGTTTAATATCATTCAGTAAAACCCTTATTTGGAGCGAGTTAAGGTTTAATACCACACAGTAAAACCCTTATTTGGAGCAAGTTAAGGTTTAATATCATTCAGTAAAACCCTTATTTGGAGCAAGTTAAGGTTTAATATCATACAGTAAAACCCTTATTTGGAGCGAGTTAAGGTTTAATATCACACAGTAAAACCCTTATTTGGAGCGAGTAAAGGTTTAATATCATACAGTAAAACCCTTATTTGGAGCGAGTTAAGGTTTAATATCATTCAGTAAAACCCTTATTTGGAACGAGTAAAGGTTTAATACCACACAGTAAAACCCTTATTTGGAGCAAGTTAAGGTTTAATATCACACAGTAAAACCCTTATTTGGAGCGAGTAAAGGTTTAATATCATACAGTAAAACCCTTATTTGGAGCGAGTTAAGGTTTAATATCACACAGTAAAACCCTTATTTGGAGCGAGTTAAGGTTTAATATCACACAGTAAAACCCTTATTTGGAGCAAGTTAAGGTTTAATATCACACAGTAAAACCCTTATTTGGAGCAAGTTAAGGTTTAATATCACACAGTAAAACTCTTATTTGGAGCGAGTTAACGTTTTAAACAACACAGTAAAACCCTTATTTGGAGCGAGTTAAGGTTTAATATCATTCAGTAAAACCCTTATTTGGAGCAAGTTAAGGTTTAATATCACACAGTAAAACCCTTATTTGGAGCGAGTAAAGGTTTAATATCATGCAGTAAAACCCTTATTTGGAGCGAGTTAAGGTTTAATACCACACAGTAAAACCCTTATTTGGAGCAAGTTAAGGTTTAATATCATTCAGTAAAACCCTTATTTGGAGCAAGTTAAGGTTTAATATCATACAGTAAAACCCTTATTTGGAGCGAGTTAAGGTTTAATATCATACAGTAAAACCCTTATTTGGAGCGAGTTCAGGTTTAATACCACACAGTAAAACCCTTTTTTGGAGCAAGTTAAGGTTTAATATCACACAGTAAAACCCTTATTTGGAGCGAGTAAAGGTTTAATATCATACAGTAAAACCCTTATTTGGAGCGAGTTAAGGTTTAATATCATACAGTAAAACCCTTATTTGGAGCGAGTTAAGGTTTAATACCACACAGTAAAACCCTTATTTGGAGCAAGTTAAGGTTTAATATCACACAGTAAAACCCTTATTTGGAGCGAGTTAAGGTTTAATATCATTCAGTAAAACCCTTATTTGGAGCAAGTTAAGGTTTAATATCACACAGTAAAACCCTTATTTGGAGCGAGTAAAGGTTTAATATCATACAGTAAAACTCTTATTTGGAGCGAGTTAAGGTTTAATATCACACAGTAAAACCCTTATTTGGAGCAAGTTAAGGTTTAATATCACACAGTAAAACCCTTATTTGGAGCGAGTAAAGGTTTAATATCATACAGTAAAACCCTTATTTGGAGCAAGTTAAGGTTTAATATTGTTGCGGTTTTCGCGCCCGCCGGCGTGCTGACGGCCACGTAACTTGAATCGCGGCACGTCGCCCACCGGACGGACAATCCAGTCGTGACCCTCTCGGACTAACGCCGGGAACCAGTCACGGGTGGACCTTTCGGTCTCACCGCGATCGAGCCAATCAGCCCCCGCGTGGGATAGGGTTGCTCGCCAAATTCGACCTACCTAAGTACCCACGCGGAGGGTAGACCGGGCGATCGCACCTCGCCGCAGGTCGACTTCGGACACGGGCCACTTAAGCGACCCGTTCCGTACTATCAGAATAACCGAGCGGTGTTATCGTCGACCTCGACGGTTCGATTAATTATCGGGCGTACTCAGCCCACTACCAACCCTTTACGTGAAGCAAG
The DNA here is from genome assembly GCF_056783735.1 of Eptatretus burgeri. Lineage (NCBI taxonomy): Eukaryota > Metazoa > Chordata > Myxini > Myxiniformes > Myxinidae > Eptatretus > Eptatretus burgeri. Next base: position 16,223,370 of record NC_140973.1, read on the forward strand.
ATGAGGGTTCAATGGGGGAAAAGACGAAGCGAAGCGGGAGAACAGTTCAACAATAAAGCACATTTATTCGCGGCACACGGGAAGCACACAAATACAATTCCACCAAAAGCACACAAAAAAAAAGAAAACAATTCCATTTACACAAAAAGCAAATATAAAAGTGAGAACACAGTGCAGAGCTAATACCGACTACCGAGCACACGGCAACACTTATACAATTCTACTTCACAGACGGCGCCGACAACACATACTCAAAACCAAGGAAAAGAAATCCCCCAAGAATGAGGCGGGCCTGAGGCCGAGACCGGGTCGCGCCTACCCGTCTGGTGATGAGACGCGGAGCGGCGATGGCGCCTCACTCCGCGGGCCTCGCGGACAGTGCCTGGCAGGGGGTGGGAAAGGGGGCCCCCTTGGTCGCACTATCTCAGCGCGGGGGGAAACAGGAGGGGGTTGCTGATGCTCGGGGTATAGAGGATCTTTATTATCCCTGGTGTGCGTCTCCACCTCGGCCAGGTCGCGCTGCCGGCCTCCCTCGGGCGTGCAGCTCCTGGCACCGACGCGAGCACCCCCTCGTCTGCCTTCGCCGCTGCCACCTCTCCGCCTCTGGACTCTCCACCCTGGACTCTTCTTTGGGCTCCCCTCGTTCGACTCTCTTCAGCTTCTCCAGCTACTGCAGGCTTCGGGCTCCAGACTTCCACACTCGTCCCCTCCGTTCCGACTCCTTCTCCTTCTCGTTCCGCTGACTGACGAACACCGTCCTTTTATCCCCCCGTAGCTTCGCCTTTGACCCCCTCCCTTTGACCTTTCACCTCGCTCCCCATTGGCCCGAGAAAAAGTGGGCGTGAAGGCTTTTTGATCCACAAATTTGCATATATCGATAGTTCTGGAGGCGGGGCCAAATCGCCCCTCGCTCACCAATTGGACGGCAAAAAGTGGGCGTGTGTCGTTTTTGATCCGTTTTTGAAGCACAAAATCCGTGATTTTGTACACGCTGTTCAACGTGCGCCCTGCACGAGTCCAACACCGGTACCCACAGCGGGGCAAGAACGGTGGCGATGCTACGGTTGCGAGGTGTGACGTGAAGGTCGTGGCGGTTGTGGTGAAGCGGTGTTGTGGTTGGTGGTTGATGTTGTGGTTGTGGTGGTAATCATGGCGGTTGGTCCAAAATAAAGATAGTAAAAGAAAAACGGCTATCCTGAAGAGTCGCAGCACGTATAAATGACATGTATTCCCACTAGACAACGGGTTTGGGCCTAACTACACATGCACTTACCGAGATACCTCACCTAAGGGACCTGAATGGTGGTTTGCGAATTTGGTAACCACAACACTACCCCTTCCCTTTTTACAGACTCGTCCCGAGTCGTCAAATTTTCGTGTGCCATCATGTGTAGTTTTCCCCTAGTACATTTTACCTACGGATCCCTGAGTGCGACATTCATGGTATTCGTGTCCCCAAAATAAATAACCTGAGGGCTGCGTAACTACCTAAACAAACTCACTCACACGGACGACTTAAATAAAATTGCCGGCGCTAAGACAAACATGCCGGGGGCGCACTCATATGTACAGTACATCTTAACCTTAACTTACAAATTTTACACTAAACCATGGCCCAGGATCATTGAACTCTGCAAAAAGAAAGCAGTTAGCAGGGAGCCAGGCTGCCCGCATGCAGTCTCTGGCTCAAAACAATGCAGGTGACAGGGAACGTGGCTGGCTGCTCACACGCAGTCCAAGGCCTTCCCTTTTGAACTGAACTCAGTGAACCACAACGGTGCTTGGGCTGCACAACGCAGTCTCCGTGCCAGCTCAAGTGGCACACGCAATGAGCACAACGAATGGATGCATGAGCGGTTTGAACTGAATGCAGTGAACCACAACGGTGCATGGGCTGCACAAACGCAGTCTCCGTGCCAGCTCAAGTGGCACACGCAATGAGCACAACGAATGGATGCATGGACACAAACACGGTGCACGGGCCGCCACTGCAGGCCCGTGTTGTAGCTGCCAACAGGGCAGTTCTCGCAGCTTGCAAACTGTTGCCTTGATCCTGGCGCACATGGAAATGAACAGGGGGGGGGGCAAAGCAAAAATTGAACAGGGCTGGTTAACAGGGGCAGTGGGCATGGCATGGCAAAGGCAGCAGGCAAACACAGCCCGCAGATGAACTGGCCGGCACAGGCCTTGAAGAAAAAACAGCCAGCCGGCAGATGAAGTGGGCCGGCACAGGCCTTGCAGCACAGCAGCTGCAGACGATCCAGCCGGCACAGACCTTGCAGCAAAATAACAGCTGCCGATGAAGTTGGCCGGCACAGGCCTTGCAAAAAAAAAACAGCCAGCCGATGAAGTTGGCCAGCCTTTGCCGTTCAGTGGAGGTTGGTGGAGGGAGTGCGGTGGTGCTGGCCACTCGGAAGGCGGGCTCGGACCTACCTAACTGTCTCCCTCCCACCTATCGCCTTTGCCTGTCACTGTACATACCCACTCCCTTAATTTGTCAAACCCCAATTTAGCCCCAACTTATTTTTTTTATTTTTATGTTTACTTCCCCTCTATAAATCGTCCCCTAACCCCCTTTATCGTCTTTGTTCGGCTAACCTATCCTGTTACCTAGCCTACTCCCAACCCCTACGTTCCCTTCCCGGAGGGGAACAAGGGAGAGCTAACGTCCTGTGCCGAGGCCCAACTCAAGCCTCAGGATGGCCTCCCCAGAGTTCGGCGATCTCTAACCAAAGTGGGTCCAGCGGCCCACAACGACAGCGAGGGGATGGATGGTGCGGAGGGGTACATCTCCTAATCTACCCTAACCATTTAACTGTTAAACTACCCCGGGGCTTTCAACAAGCGCCTCTCGCTTAAACTATTGGTTCTATAAACCCAGATTCCCGTCGCCTGTGTTGGTGTCCTTACAATTTCGGGCCTCGCCCCCCAATTTTCTCTCCGTGCCCTCACACGGTCTCCTGGCTGGGACACGTGGCTCCCTTTGGCAGGCATGACCCTCTGCCGATTCTCCCGCTATGGCACCCCCGGGCACTACACTGCCTCCGAGCCTACCAGCTCCCTAACACCAGGGAGTGCCCCCCATGGCACCTCCCCTGAAACGCACACGTGGCAGGCCGGCCTCCCGGGCCCCTTTCCGAGGGTCACCCGTGCCCACAACACTGCCCACGCGGCTAATGGCGCCCGGGCCCCCGCACCAAGCAGGCGCACCCGTGCCCACTACTCTATCCCGGACCCCCATGGGCCCATGGCCTACCGCGGCCGACTAGCCTGGTGCCCGGGGTACCCACTCAGCGATACTCACCTTTCGCAGCCACGCTCCCAAGCCCGTCAACAGGGCTCCTGCACCCCTCCAAATGGGTCTCGAGCCTACTTTCCCACCAACAACAAAACGACCTCCATTTTTCAATTTGACTAACCCAGCTAACTCACTCTACACTGACCCCGGGGTCCCTTGGGCGGGAGTCACTCCTCCCCCCAATCACTCATCGCACCATGCATTCCCCATTCGCTCCATTCACACAGACTCGCTGGCCTCACCCACTCACCAAGCACATGCCTCACAACTCACCAACTCTTCAACACACTCACCACTGAACTCTGCCATCCTCCTAACTACATCCCCTAACTAACTCGTGCTCCCACGTCATCCCTTACACTACAGCACGTTCCTTTTAACACTACGTAGCTAAACTACGTCAACTCTACACACTCAAAGTCTGTTTCTGTCTCCAAATCATCAAAAATCATTTCCCATTTTCCCATCCTAAATCTGGCTACAATCCCTCTAACTAATCCATTCCACGGACTCCATGACGACTTACCCCTGCCCCATGAAATCGGTCTAACTAAGCTAACCCTTCCCCCTAACTAGTTTCCATCCTGTGCCCAGGTAAGGGGGTCTCCACCCCTTGCCCAGGAATCCTGTGCACCCGAAAGTGAGGCTTGTTTTTTTTTTTTTTCATGCGCAGCACCTGCGCGGCAACTCAGAGCTCGCGCACTTTACACCTGCCCGTGACGTCATGCAGCTGCACGTGTTCCTCGTCCCTCCTTGGACGGTACCATCCGGCAGAGATACCCCTCCTGCCGGATTCCAACCCCACGTGCAGCCATGACGTCACCGTGCGCATAAAAAAAACACAAGCCCCACGTCTCGAGGGGTTCCCCACGCGAACACATGTGCTTTGCCCGTTGGAGCTTAACATCCACGATCGCGTGGAGAACCCGTCCGGTCCAAATCCATTTACCTGCCTAAACTTTGTCCGTCCGCGGGATCGGCAAATCCACCGCGTGCGTTTCCGGACCGGGACTTCACTCTCGCAAGCGAGCACGTGTCGGTCTCGTGCGTTGCACAGCACGAACCTCGTGCTCACTGCTGGGTGAACCCGGTACGGTCCCCGAAACAACTACAGCCGCTACCCGGCTTTCTCTCCTCTGTCGCCGTCTCCGTCTCCATTCCACACACGCATACCTGCGTGTCACGACGCACACAGTCCACTCCATCACATTCACACCGGGAGACGCGGCTGCGTGCTCCCGCATGCCAACCGACATCTCCCTCACATACCGCTCTCTCACACACACGGTCTCCCTTGCACACAGCGACCTTGCACACGGCCGTTCACTCACGCGTGCGGGGGAACTCACCCGCGGTGCCTCACTCGCACTCCGTGCCTCATCCACACACGCGGGGGCACTCACCCGCGGTCCCTCACTCATACACACGGCGACACTCATACACGGTGCCTCATCCACACACGCGGGGGCACTCAACCGCGGTGTCTCATCCATACTCCGTGCCTCACTCACACATACGGGGGCACACACCCGCGGTGCCTCACTCACACACACGGCGACACTCATACACGGTGCCTCATCCACACACGCGGGGGCACGAACCCGCGGTGCCTCACTCACACTGGCCGTTTCATCCACACACGCGGGGGCACTAACCCGCGGTGCCTCATCCACACACGGCGTGCTGGGAAGCACGCACTCCGGCACCATCGCCACCACACCACTCACACGTGGTGCCTCACTCATACTGGCCGTTTCATCCACACACGCGGGGGCACTAACCCGCGGTGCCTCATCCACACACGGCGTGCTGGGAAGCACGTACTCCGGCACCATCGCCACCACACCACTCACACACGGGGTCGCTTCCACACACGGGGACGCACTCACGCCTTGCACCACACACACAGGGACAACCACACTGGGGAGTTGTGTCCCCACAAGGGTCTCCGGGGCCTCTATACCCCCCAAGCTCTCCGTGCACCCGTCCACAGCACTCCTCCCCTCAACCTCGCAAAGCACGACCGAACTCACCTGGTCGTGACTCGCCTCAAGGGGGCATACTCCCTCCCCTCGTTCCTGGAGGAGGCCATCCAGGTGCTCGCACTGGGTCTCTACCCAGTCCGCCAGCTCACCCCCATTATCCTCCACTACCTCTGTGTGTGTGTGTGTGCGTCACTTACCCCGTCTTCCTCGTGTGGTCTTTCCTCTATTTTTTCTATCTCCCGTGTCTCTCCCAACTCTTCACCCTTTACCTCCCTTGTCTCGACTATTATTTCCTTTGTCACGGCCTTCATGCCCGCCTGCAGGCATCGGCCCATGTTCTGCGTCTCACCCCGGAACTTTTTCATTTCCTCCTTCATGTTTGTTTCCATTCCGTTCATTTGCTTGTTCATTTCGTTTTTCATTTCATTTGTTTTTGTATCCATCTTCTCGTTCATGTGTTGTGTATTCGCATCCATCGTCGTTTTCACTTCATTTGTATTTGTATCCATCTTTTCATCCATTTTTTTCATATTCGCATCCATTTTTTCGTTCATTGCCGCCAGCATGGCGCATAGCTGGGCTATGTCGGGTGCGCTTGAGTGAGCCGTTTCGGCAGGGGTTGGGGAAGGGTCTTGGTGAAGAGGGGGGGGGGGGAGGTGTCATACACCGCGGCCGCTGCCGCACCCACCTCGGGCCCTGGGTTCAGTTGGGCGAGTCCGTGTTCCTGCACAATCAACATTTCCTGCACGGGGATTTCATCCTGGACCATGGATCCTACACATTCTACATCCATTTCTAATACCCCCGGCTCCCGCTCGCCTTGAGACGCCATCTTGCTTCTCTTAAAGGGTTAATTTGCTCGCTCGTAATTTGGAGTGAATCGGGGGTCGCTTCTCTCACCCCTGGACCGATTCCCGTGAATTTCGCTGGAGACAGGAGAGCCTGTTGTCCCGCTCTCCAATACCAGTGCCGCGAGGAGGGCGATGAGTTTATATTCCACTCCTGACACCAGTGTTGCGGTTTTCGCGCCCGCCGGCGTGCTGACGGCCACGTAACTCGAATCGCGGCACGTCGCCCACCGGACGGACAATCCAGTCGTGACCCTCTCGGACTAACGCCGGGAACCAGTCACGGGTGGACCTTTCGGTCTCACCGCGATCGAGCCAATCAGCCCCCGCGTGGGATAGGGTTGCTCGCCAAATTCGACCTACCTAAGTACCCACGCGGAGGGTAGACCGGGCGATCGCACCTCGCCGCAGGTCGACTTCGGACACGGGCCACTTAAGCGACCCGTTCCGTACTATCAGAATAACCGAGCGGTGTTATCGTCGACCTCGACGGTTCGATTAATTATCGGGCGTACTCAGCCCACTACCAACCCTTTACGTGAAGCAAGATGAGGGTTCAATGGGGGAAAAGACGAAGCGAAGCGGGAGAACAGTTCAACAATAAAGCACATTTATTCGCGGCACACGGGAAGCACACAAATACAATTCCACCAAAAGCACACAAAAAAAAAAAAACAATTCCATTTACACAAAAAGCAAATATAAAAGTGAGAACACAGTGCAGAGCTAATACCGACTACCGAGCACACGGCAACACTTATACAATTCTACTTCACAGACGGCGCCGACAACACATACTCAAAACCAAGGAAAAGAAATCCCCCAAGAATGAGGCGGGCCTGAGGCCGAGATCGGGTCGCGCCTACCCGTCTGGTGATGAGACGCGGAGCGGCGATGGCGCCTCACTCCGCGGGCCTCGCGGACAGTGCCTGGCAGGGGGTGGGAAAGGGGGCCCCCTTGGTCGCACTATCTCAGCGCGGGGGGAAACAGGAGGGGGTTGCTGATGCTCGGGGTATAGAGGATCTTTATTATCCCTGGTGTGCGTCTCCACCTCGGCCAGGTCGCGCTGCCGGCCTCCCTCGGGCGTGCAGCTCCTGGCACCGACGCGAGCACCCCCTCGTCTGCCTTCGCCGCTGCCGCCTCTCCGCCTCTGGACTCTCCACCCTGGACTCTTCTTTGGCCTCCCCTCGTTCGACTCTCTTCAGCTTCTCCAGCTACTGCAGGCTTCGGGCTCCAGACTTCCACACTCGTCCCCTCCGTTCCGACTCCTTCTCGTTCCGCTGACTGACGAACACCGTCCTTTTATCCCCCCGTAGCTTCGCCTTTGACCCCCTCCCTTTGACCTTTCACCTCGCTCCCCATTGGCCCGAGAAAAAGTGGGCGTGAAGGCTTTTTGATCCACAAATTTGCATATATCGATCGTTCTGGAGGCGGGGCCAAATCGCCCCTCGCTCACCGATTGGACGGCAAAAAGTGGGCGTGTGTCGTTTTTGATCCGTTTTTGAAGCACAAAATCCGTGATTTTGTACACGCTGTTCAACGTGCGCCCTGCACGAGTCCAACACCGGTACCCACAGCGGGGCAAGAACGGTGGCGATGCTGCGGTTGCGAGGTGTGACGTGAAGGTCGTGGCGGTTGTGGTGAAGCGGTGTTGTGGTTGGTGGTTGATGTTGTGGTTGTGGTGGTAATCATGGCGGTTGGTCCAAAATAAAGATAGTAAAAGAAAAACGGTTATCCTGAAGAGTCGCAGCACGTATAAATGACATGTATTCCCACTAGACAACGGGTTTGGGCCTAACTACACATGCACTTACCGAGATACCTCACCTAAGGGACCTGAATGGTGGTTTGCGAATTTGGTAACCACAACAATATCATTCAGTAAAACCTTTATTTGGAGCGAGTAAAGGTTTAATACCACACAGTAAAACCCTTATTTGGAGCAAGTTAAGGTTTAATATCACACAGTAAAACCCTTATTTGGAGCGAGTAAAGGTTTAATATCATACATTAAAACCCTTATTTGGAGCGAGTTAAGGTTTAATATCACACAGTAAAACCCTTATTTGGAGCGAGTAAAGGTTTAATACCACACAGTAAAACCCTTATTTGGAGCAAGTTAAGGTTTAATATCACACAGTAAAACCCTTATTTAGAGCAAAATAAGGCTTAATATCATACAGTAAAACCCTTATTTGGAGCTATTTAAGGTACTGTACCACACAGTAAAATCCCTTATTTGGAGCTAGTTAAGGTACAGTACCACACAGTAAAATCCCTTGTTTGGAGCTCGTTAAGGTACAGTACCACATAGTAAAATCCCTTATTTGGAGCTAGTTAAGGTACAGTACCACACAGTAAAATCCCTTATTTGGAGCTCGTTACGATTTAAAATCACAATAACATGGGGGAATCGACAATAAAAGTTTAAGTTTTGAAAGTGTCGTTTCATGAGACATGTTAGAGTCAGGACGTCCAGTGAACCAGAGATATGATGTTCTCCTTGTCTCCATGGTAAGATGGCAAAGAATGGACACGATGTTCATTCCTGCACAGTCCTTCACCACGATGTCCATCCTTCAATATCCCCACCATCCAAGTCGACATTTATTCTTTGTGTATTATCAATGGAGGACCATTATCAATGGGGGGACCATTCCCAAGCCTTCACGGACAAATTTGGGAGAAGGTTTTCAGAAGTGTGGCAGCGAGTTCAAGTATAAGACGAGGTCTGTACTGGTCTCTGGCCAATACATCAAAGAAAATAAATATGTTGTTGCTTGTATGAGGAGAAATATAAATGAATGGACCCAAGATGTACCCCTGAACAGTCCATCTCCTCAACAATTCCAGCACATAACAGCATGCTCGGCGCTGTGGGTGACCAAGTGCACGGTGCCTGTGGCTGGTGTGGCTTTCCCGTTTGATTGTTTCTTTTATTGAGTAAAAGAGGACGTCGTTGGGAACACCTGTTCCGGATCCGACTCGCTGTGTTTCCTCTCATTTTATAACACTCACATTCGAGCTGTTTCTCGTCCCGTCGAGCCCAAGCGAGTTTACTTAATGACATGATTTCCTGAGCATTTCCACGACGGGAAACCCCGAAAAAACGTGACAATTGTAATTCCCTTTTTAAACAGCTTCAAAACATTGTAAAAGGATGCTTCTCGAACACAAATCACCATTTTAACATCTCGAACCTCGTCGAACCGCGTTCTTTCCCTAAAATCAAACAACCACGCGTTCCCACTTTAATATCAGGGTTTTAGAAGATAGCACACCTCTCATATTAAGCGTGTCGACGTTTACATGAACGGGTCGTCGTTTTCGAGTAAATTAAATAACACTCGCAATGGGAGAGGAGGCGTGGCTTCGGCATATCCCGGCATGCTTTGCGCCTCCAATGTTGTACATTTCACGGTTTTTTTTTCGTTTTAATCGTTGATTCTGGGACTGCACTTGATAAACATCATGATTTTGTTTAACCTTCAATTTTCTTTCTCTAACCTGAGGAAACGTTAAAACTGAGTAAACGACTTGTCTTCGACGTGTTGGTGTTGCTTGTTGGCGGTTTTTTGACAGGGTAAACCGGCGAAACATCTCCATCGTATCTCCTTGTAACCGTCTCCTTTCTCGTGTGTGAAGCCGTCTCCTGAACAATTGTGTTTTGACAGGGTAAACCGAATGGGGTGTCTCAAGGAAATGTGGAGACTTTTTACATCGAACACCACACGATCTTGTGGTTCTGCATTGCCTTATGGGTAATGTGACGTATCCACAGGAATGAGGGGGAAAAAGCAAGAAAACAACCAAGTCGGACCAGAACGTTTATTCCAGGTACGCGCACAATGTCGGGTATTCCGCCTGTCGGATTGAGACGAAATTTTCACCATTGGGGCGACTACTCATGTGGAATGTTTTTATAATTATGACGTCATATGTCACGTGGGCTGGCAGCCATGTTGGAAAAAGGAAAAAAAAACAAAATATACAAAAAAAAAACATTTCTTTCATGAATTAAAATATGATCTTAGGTTGGTGTGGTGTTCTCGCAGGCATGATGGGCTGAATGGCCTCCACCTGTGTTGGATTTCCTTTTTGTCCGCACAGAACTTTCGTGTTTTTCTCTGCAACCGGTTGTCGGATTGAGACAAAATGTTCACCATTGGGGTGACTGACAACTCATGTGGAATGTTATTATGATAATTATGACGTCATAGGTCACGTGGTGTGGCAGCCATGTTGGGTAAACGGGAAAAAACTTTGCACCTCTGTATCTCTGAAACCGCACAAAGGAAAAAAAAAATGAAACTTGGCACGTTGCAAGTACTCCTCATGGGGAATGAGTGTGACTTTTTTATGACGTCATAATTGCATACGTAGAACCACATCCACTCAGTATGAAAATGTTTGAGGGTCATCTTGGGATATAATGGTACATCTAGGGGGAAAAAAATGGTCCATCTACGTCAGTGTTTCTCAAGGTGGGGCGTGGCAATATTTTGGTGGGGCATGAGGATTCAGAATTAATGAATCAATATATGATCGCTTTCATAGCTTTGCTATGAGTTCCCTTCTTGGTTGACTCAGCCATTTGTGGTGGATTTATCTGAAGTACCAGAGCAATACCAAGATGAGTTATGCGAGTTGCGACAAGATGAGTCTGTGAAAACTCTTTTCAAGATCAAAGGAACCATGATGTGGCTGTCTGAAGAGAGCGAAAAGAAATACCCAAACTCGACTACTTTGGCAAGGGATGTATTGATAAATTTTTCCATCATCTCATTTAATCGAATGTGGATTTAGTGTTGTTACCGATTTGCTGCAAGCAAAGAGTAATCGACTGGAAATCACGAAACGTGGTGATTTAAGGCTGAAACTGACAAAATTGGTTCCTCGAATCAAACAAATCTGCAGCCGGCGTCAAGGGCAGGGCTCCCATTGAAGTGAGTAGCAATTGAATAAAATTTGCAATGAAGTTTTAATGAAGCCTTTTGAATACATATGTCGTATATACTGTAGTCTCCAATCATGGTGGGGCGTACGATTTTTTTGAAATCAAAGTGGGGCGTGGGACAAAAAAAGGTTGAGAAACACTCATCAAGGGAGTCTTCTACGGAAAAACAAAATTTGATGACGTCATCGTTCACGTGATTTGGCAGCCATATTGTTTTTTTTTTTTTTTCAACCTTCAAAAATTTTATTATCTGAAGTGGCTGAACAGATCAAGGTGAAACTTTACTTGAATGACTGCCTGCCTGTCCATGAGGAACAAAAGGTTCACACATATGATGTCATTGGGTACATGGTTTGGCAGCCATATTGGATTTACCCTAAAACCTATAAAAATACACCACACAAAAGAAGTCCTGGCGAGGGTCTGCAATCTCTGGTTCCTCCTTTTTTTCTTTTTTTTTTCTTTCCAGAGGGAGTAGGTCAAGGGTGGATACGGTCTTGGGTAAAAAACACACATGCACATAATCATCCATCAATGCTCAAGCTTCCTCAAAGTCCTACTGACATCCTTATACCCCTCTATATCCAACACTTCCAGGTACCTATCTAATTTCAATTTAAACGTATCCACTGTTTCTGCTGCCACTACCTTTCCAGGGAGACCATTCCATGCATGAACTACTCTTTGAGTAAAAGACCCCTGCCTTACCAACATCTTAACTCTCCTCTTCTTTACTCTCACGCTATGGCCCCTGGTCCTCTCACTGTCGACTCTGCTGAATAATTATTCTACACTTGTTTTACCTACAGCCTTCATTATCTTAAACATCTCCATCATATCTCCTCATAACCACCTCTTTTCTACGGTATAAAGCCTTATCTCCTTCAGCCGAGTAGTCTCATCGAGCTTGGCCCGGAATCGATCCAGTAGCCCTGCACTGACCCCTCTCCATGGCAATATGGCCTTCCTGAGTTGTGGTGACCAAAACTGCACACAATATTCTCATTGTGGCCCTCACTAAATTCCTGTGCAATGTTAACACCACCTCTTTTGATTCATAAATGATCCCCTCCGAATACAACCTAAAACCCGATTTGATTTACCTATAGCTGCAGTACCTGGCGCTGTCCTGCCTGCTTACCTCCCATGTCTATTACCACCCCCAGATCCTTCTCCTGTGTGACACGCTCCAAAATTACCCCTTCCATCCTGTAATCTCTATTTTCATTGTTCTTTCCCATCCCCAACACCTTACACTTGCTCAGGTTAAATTCCATCTGCCAGTCTTTTGCCCGATCTATGCAAGTATTAATACTTTCCTGAATCTCATCACCACCACCTCCATTGTCCACCTTACCTCCAAGCTTTGTGTCATCTGCAAATTTGGAAAACCGACACTTTACTCCACTATCCAAATCGTTGATGTAAATAATAAATAGCACTGGTCTGAGTACTGATCCCTGAGGTACACCATCACTTACATCCTCCCAGCAAGACATCCACTCACAGCCACTCTTTGCTTCCTATCACAAAGCCAGTTTACAATCCAATTGGCTACCTGACCAGCTACTCCACCATCACCTTGGTTAACCATCACTCCACCATCACCTTGGTTAACCTAACTCAGCCATCACCTTGGCTAACAACCTCCGATGTGGTACCTTATCAAATGCCTTCTTTAAGTCTAGATATACTATGTCCACTGCCTTTCTCTCATCAACCCAATCAGACACAGCTTCAAAGAACTCTAAAAGATTTGTCAGACAGGAACTGCCTTTGGAAAACCCATGCTGACTACCTTTAATTAGTTTGTATTTATTTAAATGGTTCCTCATCTGGTCCCTAACTGAAGTCAATACTTCATAACTGAAGTAAAACTAACAGGTCTCTAGTTCCCCAATTCTTCTCTGGATCCTTTCTTCAATGATGGTGTTATACTTTCTGCTCTCCAATCCTCTGGTACCTGTCCTGACTCCAGTGAGCTGTTGAAAATATCCATTACCATCTCGCTTACCTGCTCAGCCACTTCCCTCAATACTCTCGGGTGCATATGATCTGGACCCGGAGCTTTATCTACTCTTAGATTACCTTGCTGTTCCTTTGCTTCCTCCACTCCAACCTGGATCTTCTGTAAAAGCCCTTCCTCACCTCACAAATTTGAAGCAAAATACCTGTTTAATAAGCCTGCCATCTCATTTTCCTCACTAACCACTCTCCCGGTGATATTCCTTAATGGGCCCACACTGGTCCTAACCTGTTCTTTTCCCTTGATATACTGAAAGAATGCCTTGCTGTTATGTTTAATATTCTTTGCCATGTACTTCTCATACTCTCTTTTGGCTTGCCGAGTTATTTTCTTCACTTACCTCTGCTTCCTCCGATATTGATAGAAATCTAACTCCAGTCTTGTTATTTTTTTACCTCATAAATGCCTTCTGCTTCTCCTTAATAGCATTCCTTATGTCACTACTCAACCACCCGAGCCTCTTTCTGCTTCTCGTCTGACATCTCATTGGAATGTACAATCACAACAAGTTCAACCGTTCAGGTGCCTTCTGCATGCAAACAGATCATCACAAAAGTGGTGATTGTGCTGGTGGAGTGCTGATAGCAACAGATTCAGGAGGAGGTGGAGGATGAGAAGGTCCAGGTTCCAACTCTCCATGATCGGGTTCAGACCGCTGTTCGAAATATAACTGGATCACCTGTTTGCTGAAAATACTGGTTACTGGACACCATCTTGGTACTCACCACAACACAATATATTTTTTTATAGTTTTGGAAACTTACCACAAGGGGAGAGCACGGACACGTAGGTGACCTGAGGAGCAATTATTGCATAAGTCTTTGTATAGATAGTCCTTGGTCCCTTGTTGAAGGGTGATGTTGGGGGGTGGGGGAGGGGGAATGCGTTGGCTTGGCTGTATTTTTCCAAATGTAATGTCTCCCACCTCCCCCTTTGTTACTTTCAATTTTTCTTCCTTCACACAATCATCTGTTCAATCCCTCTGTTACTTTCAATCATTCCTCCTTCTACATCGGTCCACCCTCCCCCCCGCCTTTCTCAATCCACCAATTACCTCCCCTTCACCACACATCCTTTCAACCATTAACACCCTTAAAAAAATCGAGGTCGAAGGAGGTCTATGGGGTGAGGGGTGGGTTGCCTCCCAAACTACATATTTGCTTTCTTCTGTGAAACTGCACACACAATTTCGATGAAACTTGACCCCAATCTTCATCACCCGTGATGTATCAAAGTTTGTTCATGCTATTTTAAAAAATCAGCATCCAAGGGGTTTTACGGGGCATGGGGGGAGTTGCCCCCCAAAATAGGTATTTTCTCTATTCAGAACCTACATACACAATTTTGATGAAACTTGACCACATCCTTCATCACCCGTGATGTACCAAAGTTTGTTCACTGCATTTTACAAAACCCATATGCATTTACTTTCTTCTCCGTTAAATATTTTGTGGGTTATCCACACCTATCAGTGGTTCTCTGGTTTTCGTATCCAGCCGCTACCAGGTGAGCACCCAGGGGTATTGCCCATATTTTTACCTTCGCAAACTTCGTTTGACGAAGGTATTGTATTGACCCCTGTGTATTTATTTATTGGTAAATATGTGTGCGGACAACATTGCGCAAAAACAGCTGGACCGATTTGCATGAAATTTTCAGAAATGATGTGCAGTTACTCAAAGACGCCAGGCGAAGCTTTTGGGAGCAATCGGATTAAAGGTCAAGGTCACGGTCACGAAAAGGTCAGAATCGTTTTTTCGTCATAACGTGGTCAATTTTTATCCGAACGAGATAAAACCAACACCAAAATGTTCATTACTCAATTCTACATTCTAGGCTATGCCACATGAAAGTGTGGCGTAATTACCCTACGTAGCGGTTGGGGGTCAAAGGTCAAGGGGGTCACCACAAAGCATTTTTCATTGGGCAGCGTCGTGGACAACATTACGTAAAAATTACGCTCACGGCAGACAGCATAGCCAATAGCTCCTTGCGAGTTATGCAATAATTTCGTTCGGGCCTACTCATGGCCCGACTGTAATACGCGATCACTCTTTCCACGCCCCCCTGTGTCTGAGACAAGACTGCTCCCAATCCTTCCTAGCTTGCATCCGTGTCCAGGGTATACATCCCGTCATCGGTGGGGTACGCTAAAACGGGTGTGGATGTCAAACACCCTTTTAATTTGAGGAAGGCCTCCTGGCACTCCCCCGTCCAATTAAATCTCAACCCTTCCTCCGTCAACTGGTGAAGGGGCCTGGCTATCTCCGCAAAGTTTGTCACGAAGCGCTGGTAGTAGGAGCAAAGTCCCAAAAAGCCCCGTACCTGTTTGACAGTTGTAGGTACGGGCCACTCCTCTACCGCTGTAATTTTTCTGGGGTCGGTCTTCACCCCCTCGCGGCCTATCACGTGTCCGAGATAGGCCACCTCTGTCGCGAACAAAGTGCATTTCTCTGGGCTCAATTTCAGCCCTGCCTGCCTGAGGTGCCCAAACACCTGGTCCAAATTGGCTATCTCCTGGGTGAATGTTTTAGCGTGTACCAGGACGTCATCCAGATACACCAGGCATGACTGCCACGGTATGCCGCCTAGTACACGCTCCATCAGTCTCTCAAAGGTGGCGGGGGCGTTACACAAACCGAACGGCATCACAGTGAACTGATACAGTCCCTTCCCTGTGGAAAATGCCGTTTTCTCCTTCCCCGTCTTATCCATCTCCACCTGCCAATAGCCACTCTTGAGGTACAAAGTTGAGAACCATTTAGAGCCTGCAACGGCGTCGAGGGTATCGTCAATTCTAGGCAGGGGATAGGAGTCTTTGAGTGTCACGTTGTTCAGCTGGCGATAGTCCACGCAGAAACGCGTGGTCCCATCCTTCTTTTTAACCAGCACAACTGGTGACATCCAAGGACTTCCCGAGGGCTCATTGACACCTGCATTGAGCATCTTTTCAACCTGTTCATCAGCCTCCTCTCTTTTGCTCCATGGGAGCCTTCGAGCAGGCTGACGGACAGGCCGGGCCCCATCGGTGTGGATCTGATGTTGCACCAGGCCCGTACGTCCAATATCCTCGGTGACAAGGAGAAGATCCCGATGTGTCGGTCGACCAGCTTGTATAAGGCCTCTCGCTGGGCATCCTCCAAATCTACACTACTCCGATTTACCATCTCGCAAATGGGACCGGGCCAATTCCTAATCGAGTCTGGAGACTCCCTCTGGGGCCAGTCCGGCTCGACGTTATCGTCCCTTAGCTCTGCGACCTCTTTTACTGGGGTGCAATCTGCCACCTTCGTGCCCTTCCTGATAGTGCGTGGTTCCGTGCGAACATTTATCACCCGCACGGGCGCTATTGGCCCGTCGGTACTTACCAGGGTGCGGCCCACTACTAAACCCGGGGTTGACGGCACTGCCGGTAGTTCCGCCAGGCCGCAGGAGCCCTGCCACGTTGGGTGTGATCGCCACCGGGCCGGGACCACCGCCTCGGCACCCGGGGGAATGACCACGGAGTCAGGAGCCTCCAGCTCCACCCTCTCATCCGTGCTCACGCCCCCTAACGGCAACTCCTCACCACCCAACTGCATGATCCCCCGGCCCAAGTCGATCTTACAACCACCGCCCGTTAGCACATCCAACCCTATTAGACATGGGTCGCACACCTCCGCCACCCAAACCTCTATCCTTGTTTTCACGGTGCCCAATTTAAACGACACGAAACCACGTCCTATGATAGGGGCCATTGCCCCGGTAGCTAGCTGCAAACTATGGTTTTGCAGACGGTGGATCTCATCCCAACCGTCTACACTCGAATCAAGGACCACAGGGCTGATGATCGTGGCGCTTGCTCCTGTGTCCACAACGGCGTCTACCCCTACGCAGGCAACTTTGCACCGAATTGTTAAGCTACCTTTGCCAATTTGGCCACAATTGATGACCTGTCGCAGTTCTGAGGGCTCTTCTCCGTCCGAGTCTGTTGAACACGGCCCTACATGTTCGGCACTTCTTAGTTTCCCGGGGACTGGTGGGGGGGTGATGGTTGGGCCTGGCTATCCCTATTGACCCGGGGCGGAGTTGGTGGTCTGGGGGGCCGTGGCTCTTCTCTTCCCGGGGGCCTTTCCCTGCGCGGGGCGTTGCACTCCCTCTGCAGGTGGTCCCTTGCGCCACAATTATAACACCTCCTCTGGTAAGGTGTTTGCCTCCGGTACGCCGAATTATACCCCCCTCCATTCCGAATTGGGGTACCCCCTGATGGCCCATCTCCCGCCCTTCCTGGGCCCGACCGCCTCTCCCCAGGTCTCCCGAACCGGCGGTCGAACATGCCCTGCACCATCCTTTCCATTCGCGCTTGGTCGCCCAGGGTTGCCCCGGCTCCCAGCGCACTGTCGTTCACGGGGTCCACCTGTCGGACTGCCACCACATGCCGCCCAGCCCCTCCCAATGGCGTTCTGGCTGCCTCCCAGCAGGCAGCAGTATCAGCCGCCTTCTGGAGGTTGTCCGGGCGCCATACGGTGAGCAATGCTCCGATATCAGTGCCCCCTATTGCTCGGAGGAAATGGTCCAGGGCAATCTCCTCCCGGTACTCCGGCGGCATGTTGGTGTGCGCGATCCCCACCAAGCGGCGAATGTCATGTGCCAATTCTCCCAGTGATTCCTGGGGGCGTCGTTTGTGCCCGTTGAGCTGAGCTTTAACAAGCTCGCTCTGCTGGTCCATGCCAAATCGTTTTTTTAGGGCCGAATGTAGATCCTCCAGGGTCACCCCCTCACTGGGTACCGTGGTGAGGACTTCCAAAGCCACGCCACGCAGGGCCGCTGTGAGTTGTGCCACACCCTGCGCCTCGTTCCAGCCATTGCCTCTGGCAACACACTGGAACTTGGCCATGTATGCCCTCAAGTCCGTCTTGCCATCGTACGGGGGTAGCGGTACCCTCGGTCCTTTCGAGGTCCCCTCCCGTTCCCCAGGGACTCCTGGAGGGGTGTACCTCCCCAGTCCCAACGGTGCCTCACTCCCGCAGGGTCCGAGCCATTTGCCCGGGGGTTCTACCACCCCTGTCCGTGTCTGTCCGTGCCCCGCGTCATCCCGCTTACTCTCCCAAGCCATTGGACTCGCACTCTGCACACCCCCCGGAACAGTCATACTGGGTACCCCCATTAGGCCAAAAGACCCCGCGGCCTCTACCCTCCTCAAGCTTGGCATGCTCACCCCCGCATCGGGCAAGCCTCCTCCTCCGCCCTGTGACACCGGCCCCACCTGGGCACGATCCGCCTCGAGGGAGTATATCCTCTCCTCCTGTTCCCGAAGGAGGTCACCCTGCCTCTCACACCGGGCCTCCACACTATCCGTCAGTCTCCTCTCCATTTCCTCCATTTTCCCCTTTATTACCCCATTTATTTCCTCCCCTATCGTTCTTAACGACAGTTTCTCGACTTTCTCTCTTATTTGCTCCACCTCCCCTTGTACCTGTGTCACCATCTTATTTGTCTTGGATATTTCCTCCCTCGTTGTCCTAAACTGCTCTTCTGTCTCGCCCCGGTTGTTTCCTATCTGCTCCCCCAGTTCCTCTGTCTTTTCTCCGCTTTCCGCTCCATTTCATTAATTACCTCCTCATGTCTCTTTCTACATTCCTCCCCCACCTCCTTTAATCCTTTCTGTGTCTCCGCTTTTACCTCCTTTCGCAGGTTTTCAACTCTGTCTGTCATTTCCCGATGTCTTTTCTCACAGTCCTCCTTCACGGCTCCCAATCCCTTCTTTATTTTCCCTTGTTCTTTTTTTAATTCCTCTATCGCCGTCGTGTTCTTCCCTATTTCCTCCTTTATTTGGTCTTGTCCCTTTTTTACTACTCCCAATCCTTTTCCTACTTTGTCTATCTTTCCCACCACCGCCTTTATTTCGTTTACCCTCTCTTGTTTGCTCTCTTCCATTGCGACCCCCACTCCTTTTACTTTCTCTTTTAACCCGGTCACCTCCGCTCGTATCGTGTCGACTTCCTTTTTCATTTCGTTTTTTAGTTCTTCCAAGCTTCCTTTTAGGCTCATTCCCATGTTCTGCGTCTCACCCCGCAGTTCTTTCATTTCTTCCTTCAAATTCGCCTTCATTTCGTTTGTGTTTGTATCCATCTTTTCGTTCATGCCTTTTATTTCGTTCGTGTTTGTATCCATTTTCGTTTTCACTTCGTTCATTTGCTTGTTCATGCCTTTTATTTCGTTTTTCATTTCATTTGTGTTTGTATCCATCCTCGCTGTCATTGCCGCCAGCATGGCGCATAGCTGGGCTATGTCAGGTGCGCTTGGGTGAGCCGATTCGGCAATGATCGGGGGGGTTTTGGCAGAGAGGGGGAGGGGAGGTGTCATACACCGCGGCCGCCGCCGCACCTATTTCAGGCTCTGGGTTCAGTTGGGTGAGTTCGTGTTCCTGCACAACCAACATTTCCTGCACGGGGATTTCATCATGGACCATGGATTCTACACATTCTAAATCCATTTCTAATACCCCCGGCTCCCGCTCGCCTTGAGACGCCATCTTATTTCTCGTAAAGGGTTAATTTGAATCGCTCGTAATTTGGAGGGAATCGGGGGTCGCTCCTCTCACCCCTGGACCGATTCCCGTGAATTTAGCTGGAGACAGGAGAGCCCGTTTTCCCGCTCTCCGACACCAGTGCCGCTAGGAGGGGGATGGGTTTGTGTCCCACGACCTGACACCAGTGTTGCGAATTCGCGCCCGCCGGCGTGCGAGCGGCCACGTAACTCGAATCGCGGCACGTCGCCCACCGGACGGACAATTCCGTCGTGACCCTCTCGGACTAACGCGGGAACTAGTCACGGGTGGGCCTTTCGGCCTCACCACGATCGTGCCAATCGGCCCCCCGCGTGGGATAGGGTTGTTCGCCAAATTCGACCTCCCTAAGTACACACACGGAGGGTAGACCGGGCGATCGCACCTCGCCGCAGGTCGACCCCGGACACGGGCCACTTAAGCGACCCGTTCCGTACTATCGGGATAACCGAGCGGTGCTATCGTCAACCTCGACGGTTCCGATTAATTATCGGGCGTATATAGCCCACTACCAACCCTTTACGTGAAGTAAGATGGAGATTCAATTAAAGAAAAGACGAAGCGAAACGGGAAAAACAGTTCAACATGAGGCACATTTATTCCACGCACACGAAAAGCACACATATACAATTACAACAATTATGCACCAAAAGTAAATGTAAAAGAAACACAACAATTATGCACCAAAAGCAATTGCAACAAAAGAAACACAATGCAGATCTACTACCGACTACGCGAGCACACGGCAATACTTACACAGTTTTACTTTACAGATGGCGCCGCCAACACATATACTCAAAAGCAAAAGAAAAGGGGCCACCCTCTACGACAAGGGGGCAGACGGGCCTGGGGCCGAGACCGCGTGGAGCCTACCCGTCTTGTGATGAGCCGCAAAATGGTGGCGGTGCCCCGACTCCACGCTCCTCCACGGGTTTCGTTGGCACTGCTTGGAATGGGATGGGAATGGGGCCCCCTTTTCGCACTATCTCAGCGCGGGGGAAAACAGGGGGGGTTGTTGATGCTCTGGGGAAAGAGGATAGCTGGCTTGCTTGGGTCCCGCGACGAGCGACTCCACTGCGACCTCGACCGCGTTCCCGGCTTCCCCTCTCTGCAGCTCCCCGACAGACTCCGAACCCCGACAGACCGACTCTCCTCCAGACCCGTCTTGACTGCTGCTGCCACACTTCGCCGCCGCCACACCTCTCCAACTCGCCCGAGCCCAAAACAGAAACTGACTGAATTCGCCCCGCGCTCGGCGCTTTATAGTGCGGCAGGAGAACCCATATGCAAATTTCCGGATCAGGATGGGCTCGGGGGCGGAGCCACGCTCGCCCATTGGACGGAGGAAAAGTGGGCATGAACCTCCCCTGATCCTCGAATTTTCATATATCGATTCTACTCCGACACGCCTGGAGGCGGGGCCAAATCGCCCCGCGCTTGCTGATAGGATGGAACAGAAGTGGGCGTGTATCATTCCTGATCCGACTTTTCCTCGGAAAGGCCGCTTTTTGCACCCGCGGCTCAGCGCCCGTCCCGCACGAGGCCAGGACAGCCCGACGCTCGGCGCCCACAAGTGGTGCGGGAATGGCCGCAGAAGGAGAGGCAAAGGTGGTGGAGGGTCTAAAGTGGCGGTCCCTGGCCACGGTGATGCTTGGAATGGTGGTGATGTGATGTTTGCGAGAGCGAATTGTGAAGGTAAAGGTCGTGGCTGTTGGCGTTGTTGTTGTTGTTGTGAAGCGGCGTTGCTGTTGGTGGTTGTTGTGTGATGGCGGTTGAGACGTGGTTGGTTCAAAATAAAGATAGAACAGAAAAACGGCTATCTTAAAGGGTCGCAGCCCCAATGAATCACATTTATTCCCTCTAAACAATGGGTTTGGGGCTAACTACACATGTACTTACAGAGATATCTCACCTACGGGACCTGAATGGTGGTTTGCGAATTTCCTCAACCACAACAATATTGATGCCTTCCCTTTCTGTTTGTTTGTTTGTTTGGAGGCACGATAACTCGAGAACGGAAGAAGCTACCAATGTCAAATTACAACACGTTATTCAGGAGGGTGGTGGTTAGCGCTGATTGGATTTTGGTCAAAATCGGTCAAAGGTCAAGGTCACAGTGAGGTCAAACATAATTCCGTAAATTCATGTGGAGAAATGGAGTATTTTGCTTCGCTCAACGTTACGAGTTCGTTTTAACTTCGATTTTAATTTTGTCTTCGGTTTTTGTGATCGCTTAGGACGCTTAAAACTCGGTTGTCGAAATTCTGGTAAAAATCGGATGTTTTGGAGACGTTTTAAGATTGCATAAAAAATATTTCACTCGACGCGTCACGGGTCATCCCATGATGCAGTGCGCTCGAATAAATCCCGTTAGACGTTGGTGGGGAAATCTAATCTGAACACACACTTATCGACATAACTGATCTAAGGGGAACCTGAATGGTGTTCTGTGAATTTCCACAGCCGGACCAAATATATATATATATATATATATATATATATATATATATATATATATATATATATATATATATATATATATATATATATATATATATATGTATATATATATATATATATATATATATATATATATATATATATATATATATATATATATATATATATATATATATATATTGTTACGGTTGTGGAAATTCGCAAACCACCATTCAGGTCCCGTAGGTGAGATATCTCTTAAGTACATGTGTAGTTAGCCCCAAACCCGTTGTTTAGAGGGAATAAATGTGATTCATTCGGGCTGCGACGCTTTGAGATAGCCGTTTTTCTGTTCTATCTTTATTTTGAACCATCCACGCTCTAACCGTCAGACAACAACAACAACAACGCCAACAGCCACGACCTTTACCTTCACAACTCACTCCCACAAACATCGCATCACCGCCATTCCAAACGGCACCATGGCCATCGGCCACCGCCGGAAACACTCCACCACCTTCACCTCTCTCCTTCTGCGGCCATTCCCGCACCACCTGTGAGCACCGAGCGTTGGGCTGTCCTGGGCTCGTACAAGATACGCGCCGAGCCGTGACTGCAAATAGCTGCCTTTCCGAGGAGAATTCAAATCAGGAATGCTACACGCCCACTTCTGATCCGTCCAATCAGGAAGCGCGGGGCGGCTTGGCCCCGCCTCCAGGCACGTCTGTGTGGAATCGAGATATGCAAATTATAGGATCAGGGGAGATTCATGCCCCTTTTCCTCCGTCCAATGGGCGAGCGTGGCCCCGCCCCCGAGGTCATCCTGATCCGGAAATTTGCATATTGTTTTCTCCTGCCGGCCTATAAAACAGCGAGCGTGAGGCGAATGAAAAGAGTTGTTGCGCGGAGAGTCAGTTTTGGTGGCAGAGAGTGGAGTCGGGAGACGGAGGCAGTCAAGTCGGGTTGGAGAGCGGAGTGGAGTCGGGAGGCGAAGGCGTCAAGGTGGTTTTCTGCAGTCGGCTGAGGAGAATTGGGGGAAGAGTCCAAGGAGCTCGGGTCCGAGGCAGGGAAGACGGCGGTCGGCGACGAGGTCGCGGTGGGATCGCTCGTCGCGGGACCCAAGCCAGCCAACCATTCTCCTTCCCCCAGGGTATCAACAATTCCCCCCCCCTTTTTCCCCCGCGCTGAGATAGTGCGAAAAGGGGGCCCCGTTCCCACCCCACTCCAAGCGGTGCCAACGAAACCCGCGAAGGAGCACGAAGTCGGGGCACCGCCGCGCAGCCACATTTGCGGCTCATCACGAGGACGCGGGTAGGACCCCCTCGGTCTCGCGGGCCTGACCGCTCCTTCAGGTCCCGCGCACACATTGGCCTACGGGCCCGTCTGCCCCCTTGCCTATGAGGGTGGCTTGTTTCCTTTGCTTTTGAGTAAATGTGTGTCGGCGCCAGTCTGGTGAAGTAAAACTGTTTAAGTGTTGCCGTGTGTCGGTCTTAGTCGGTAGTATCTCTGCGTCATTGTTTCTTTTGTTGCATTTGATATATGTGCATTCTGTTTGGCTGTATATGTGTGCTCTCCGTGTGCCGCGGAATAAATGTGCATTATGTTGAACTGTTTTCCCGTTTCGCTTCGTCTTTTCTTTAATCGAATCTCCATCTTGCTTCACGTAACGGATTTGTTGTGGGCTTAATACGCCTGATAATTAATCGGAACTGTCGAGGCCGACGATAACACCGCTCGGTTATCCCGATAGCACGGAACGGATCGCTTAAGTGGCCTGTGTCCGGAGTCGACCGGCGAGGTGCGATCGCCCGGTCTACCATCCGCGTGGGTACTTAGGTAGGTCGAGTTTGGCGAACAACCCTATCCCACGCGGGTGGCCGATTGGCACAATCGTGGTGAGGCCGAAAGGCCCACCCGTGACTAGCTCCCGGCGTTAGTCCGAGAGGGTCACGACAGAATTGTCCGTCCGGTGGGCGACGTGCCGCGATTCGAGTCACGTGGCCGTTCGCATGCCGGCGGGCGCGAATTCGCAACAATATATATATATATATATATATATATATATATATATATATATATATATATATATATATATGCATACAGGGTCTTCTGCTCCTCTCTTGAGTCAGCGCAAGCACAGAATATGCTGGAACAGGCGTTTGAAGTTCTCCAATAGATAATGGTGTAACGGGAAACGTCGTGGAAAATATAGTTTCACATTATCAGCGAGGCAGCCACTGCCTGTTACACTGTAGAACAACACTTGGCCATCACAGGTGAGTAGCCCTGAACTTTGTTCAAGTCGATCTATATACAGCATTCAGTGACAGTGTGAATATTGATAAGAAACGGCTCCCTTGGTTCGCAATTGGCAATCACCAAACCATCATATTAAACATACACCTCCCAGAGACGCCCAAAATGTCAAATATGGCTGAATTGGACAAATGAAAACTTGTTGGAGTCAGAACTGCTTGTAAGTTCGATTCTGGATCTTAAATTTTGTAATTCTCCTTAGTTTAAGAGATACTTGTGGTGATCGCATGTGCAGAAATGAAATAAAGCAACGAACGCTGACGTCTCCAGGCGTTTATAAGCATTGCAATGTACCCAGCGATTCATAGCTATGATGAACAGGCATTCGATAATATGAATGAGGAAAGTGAAAACAACAACTTTATAATTAAGAAATCGTTGCTGCCTGTTCCAAGTCAAGGTAAGGTTGAGCAGGCAAAAAACATGGTGGCTTCAGAGCCCAGTGCGGTTCTCCAGGATCCGCCTTAAGATCCCAGCGAGCGAGGTGGCCGAGGATCTCCTGATGACGGATATAATTATATAAGGATTTTACTCATCTTCAAAAGGGCTGTTTTAATTAACCCAAACACCCAATTTTCTGTCCTGCACTTCCTTGGAGTTTTCTTAGTATGTATGCAAATTTTCAGGCTGCTAGGTTTTATGGTTTTGGCTGTTCGCCTCCAAGGGAAATCGTTTGGCTATCCAGCCAGGTCGGTGTTAACTGCCTGTCCACGACAATTGGGTATTAGGAATTAACTTAACCGGCCTAGCCGCGACAATATTCTCTCTGCTAACTCCCTTACCCTCACCTCTCTCTCACTCTCACTCACTCTCACTCACTCTCACTCACTCACTCTCTCTTTGTCCCATCTTTGCTCTACCCCCTCCCAATACAGTGCAGCACCCTCCTCCCACATTTCCTCTCTCTCTCTCTCTCTCTCTCTCTCTCTCTCTCTCTTTCTCTCTCTCTCTCTCTCTCTCTCTCTCTCTCTCTCTCTCTCTCTCTCTCTCTCTCTCTCTCTATCTCTCTCTCTCTCTCTCTCTCTCTCTCTCTCTGTGTCTCTCAACATATCCTGACAGTGTCTGTCTCCGGATGTGTCTGGGCAGGGTTTGTCTCCGGACGTGTTCGGGCAGGGTTTATGTCCAGATGGGAGTTTGTCTCCAGACAGCTCGGCTCCAGACGCATCTGGGTGGTGATTGTCTCCAGACAGCTCGGCTCCAGACGTATACGGGTAGTATTTATGTCTGGACGGGAGTTTGTCTCTCGTCTGACTGGTAGAAAATAGATTTCATACATTATTTTGTTTCCATCTTCACTGTTATTCTATGCAGAATCATTTTGATGAAACAGTATGAATCGTAATGAACACTCCACCGCACCTCTGCCTTCCCTTCCTGTCAACTCATACTGTCTTCCCTTCCCCCACACCTCCTCGCTCCAACACTCTCCTTTCCCCTCCACCTCTTCACTCTCACCGCTTCCCCCCCCCTTCTCTCCCTCTTCCCCCCTTTTTTTCTCCCTCCCCCCTTTAGTATTATGTCAGTGAAGTGACGGGTGGTATTTGCGAGTGAAAATATAAATGGAAAAAAAGATGAAAATAAATAAATTAAAAATCAAATGCAGGTGAGTGACCAGAGACAATGGGGAAGCATGGTTTGTAAGCTTACACAATGTGTAAGTACACCCTGCTAGTATTTATTAATACTAGTATGGGCCCATTAAAAAAATAAAAAAATAAATAAATATTCAAACCGCGAGCAAGAAACAACAACCACACAGGCCGTTTCTTCGCTCTCGTGTGCCGTACGTGCGTGGCCCGGAAGTTCGCATATCATTCGCCGTTACGATTATTCGCAATTTAGTTTTAATGCCCAAATATTCAATTAGCGCCAATGTATTTTGCCTTTTCGCAATGTCATCGCAAGGAAAAACAAAAAGAGAAGAGAAAAGAGAAAAAAAATTACTTCCTGGTTCGGAGCATACCAGCTCACTCTGATGTTACCGAAATTTATGCACCGTCTAATATGAAAACGATCATAACTTGGGGCATTGTGTTTATCTATAAATGCGCATAAGAAATCGAGAAATTATTAGAATACACGAAGTCATCACTCTCCGGAAGCCCGTACGTTGTAACCTGTAATGGGGACCGCGGCTGAGCTGAGCTACCCCATTGGCCACGCCCACGCAACAACATGTCTTGTCATTGGTTTGGTAAATAAATGGCCATAACTTGGGAGGCACTTCTCCGATTAATATCAAACCTTAAAAAGGCACATCCTCAGGTCCCCAGCAATATACCTGGCAAGTTTCAATTAGATTGGACCAGTGGTTGTCGAGAAACAGCGGTCACAGACACACATACACATACACATACACATACACATACACATATACATACACACACACACACACACACACACATTGCTGGAATTTTCGATAGATAGGATTGAGATGGTTAGGATTATAATTTTTTTATAGAAACCAAAAAAAGTAACTAGATCTACCATGCTGACCCAGTCATAAACAAGCAAGAGCAGATCTGGTCTCAGGCGACATTTCACCCTCTTCCTGACAGACATCCTCAGGCCTGTTGGGCTCGAGGAAGCATGTGCTTTTTCTTGTTTTTTAAAGAATATAAAATTATATATCTATACATACATACATACATACATACATACATACATACATACATACATACATACACACACGCACAAGTTCAGTCACCCGATCAAGATCGAGTTATTTAGACTTTTGTAAAACATCAAGAACATTGTTGTTCAGCCAAATGGCTTCCTCCTTTCTTTGTTTAAGGTCTTCCAGGAGTGTGTGACCACTCCTTACACTTACGGTAGGCCCCCGGAGAATGTGGGCTCTTTGTATAGGCTATATTAATTTCCATTTGGCATACTGAATATGTAAATATTTTAATGCAAAGATCGATATCGATCAGGAGGAATTTGTCCGAACCAAAAACAGAAAGATAAGCAACTTTATTAATAATACATAACACAATGGCCCTTCATCGGTCAGTGACTGCACTTAGTACCGGCCCACAGGGAATGTAGGCATGATATGGCCCTTTCATTCACACCAAACGGCCCTTTCATTCACACCAAACGTGAGATTCTAAATGTTGGGAATGATTAATGATGCGAACCACGCATGAATTCAACTGTATTTCATTTGTCCAATGATTCGTATATAATATTGCTGTCCAAGCACAGAACTGAAAACATTTCAGATGTTTAGTGTATATGACATAAACATTATGCGGGATCATCATGGTATAACGGATGATATAGTACATCGTCCCATAAGCAACTAAATATGAGTTGGCATGTTATCTCGGTGGTGTACTTGGTGCCTAACTGTCGAACTAAGTGATTAGCTCTGTCATACTCTCGATCTTTCCGACAGCAGGATGATGATCAGATGAACTCCACGATGATAGAAGCACAATGTGAGCCATTCTAAGCCAACTATATCAAAAGGAGCCAACCTAACCCTCACAGTTTCCCTGTGACATTTATAACGTATTAGGACTTTGTGTCCACATGTTAGTTGCTACAATTGGTATCATATTCCGACAGTGCAATATCTGCAGATTGTGTGTGTGTGTGTGTGTGTGTGTGTGTGTGTGTGTGTGTGTGTGTGTGTGTGTGTGTGTGTGTGTGTGTGTGTGTGTGTGTGTGTTTCAATATTTTGAGACTCATTTGACGCTCTCTCAGCACTTTCTAGCAGTTGTACAGGATAACAACTTGCAACACCTAGTTCAAGAAGGCAGCAGCTCTCTGAGCAGTGTATCTAACTGGTCGAGGCTCCAAAGATGGCTGTAAAGGCTTCACTGCTGCATGCTCACATCGCGGTGCTACGTGTGATGCACACACCATTTCGCAGCGACAGACTGCCATCGTGACGTTCGGTCAGAGTAAGGACTGCAGGGTGGTCGCCATGGGCTTCCAAGAGTGCGCCCTCTGCAGCTCTCAAAGGAGGATCCACCCGTTCTCGACTCAAGTCGACTACGGGGGCAACAGCTTCGATCACTTCGGCCCGGGGAGCAGCTCTATGGCAGGGCGCTGCGGCACGGTAATCCAGGGGGTCTTCTGCTCCTCTTTTGAGCCAGCGCAAGCACAGAATACGCTGGAACAGGCGTTTGAAGTTCTCTGAGAGAAAGCTGTACAGGATGGGATTTGCGCAGCTGTTGGCATAGCTCAAGATGACGAAAGGATGTGTAAGACGAGTGTCCACGTTTTGTAAAACAACGTTCATGAGCTGAATGACGTAGAAGGGCATCCAGCAAATGACGAACACAGCAACGACCATCATGACCATGCGGGTGATCTTAAGCTCGGACTTCTTCCTCTGCTGCCAGCCAGCCTTCAGCGCCACCACCCGTATTTTGACGATAATGAGGATGTAACACAGGCAGATGGACACCACCGGCAACAGAAAACCAAGGAGGAACGTGTACACGACGAATGCAGAGGACCACACAGACTTTGGGTGAGGCCACATGAGGTTGCACATGATACCTCCATCCTCTGCGGTCTCTGTACCCGCGTAGATGACTATTGGCATGATGACCACCAGTGAGATCACCCAGACCGCTGCGTTGATTATTTTGGCTACGGAAGGTCTCCTGCAGAGAGAATGGGAGAAGGGAGATAGAACCAGAAAAACACTTCCTGCTTTTCTTCCTCCTGAACTATACAATCTACCTAGAGATGCCTACAAGTCAGATACTCGAGCTGCCAATAAGTTTCCAAAACATCTTCAAAACACCTTATTGAACTTTTGTTCTTATGTCACTGTTTGGAGCATTTTGTTATTTTAATCCACCAAGTGTGGACTTGACATCACATGTATGACCAGACAAAGCCAAGAAGGTAGATTACCCCCTTAATGAAGGTCGTTTGTGAACAATCTGGGTTTTTATTGTCAACTTAAAAGCGATTATGCTAACTCTTCTTAGTTTCCAGAAATTAAGTCCTTCATTTTGAGGATATTTGAATGAGTTATGTGAACAAGATACTCACCGAAGTTAGGGCAGGAATTTTGAATTTGTTTGTGGTTCCGGCGATAGCTCACCTACTCTCAAAGAAGGACACCCATGGGATCTTTAACATCCACCAACTAATGCCGGCGGACAGGACGCCTAGTTTAACGTCCATCCGAGGGACGGCACACACGGATTGAATCACCCAACCTGTAAAACATGGAGATGACGGTTTATAGTTTGGGCCGAGATCCAAACCCAGGCTAGACAGCTCAGAAACAGGTGTACATACCTCTAAGCCATCCTGCCAGGCTGTCTTAGACTACTGTGAGGCCAGTATATTGTCCATATAACTTATTGAACACCCCACACACATACAGGCCTGGTGTTGGTTTAATGGTTAGGGTGGTGGGCTTGGAATGGTTTGGAATCCTAGGATCCTGAGTTCAAATCCCACTTACATTGAATTAATACCAGGTGGGGTTGACTCTGCCTGTCATCCTTCCAAAGTCGGCAAAATGAGTGTCAGCTTGCGAGCATCCTGTGTCGGAGTGGCAACCTGTCCATGATTGTGCCCAATAGCCAAGGAGACTGCTTAGGCATTACCAATGCTCTGCATAGAGTATGGTGCTGATGAATGGATGGATGGATATATATATATATATATATATATATATATATATATATATATATATATATATATATAAATATATATATAAATATATATATATATATATATAAATATATATATATATATATATATATATATATATATATATATATATATATATAAATATATATAGTATGGTGGAACCTCTTTTGAAAGCCACAGAGGTTCAAAGCCTTCTGAAAGCAGAAGTGTGTATATATATATATATAAATATATATATATATATATATATATATATATATATATATATATATATACATATATACATATATATACATATACATATATATATATATATGCATATATATATATATATATATATATATATATATATATATATATATATATATATATATATATATATATATATATATATATATATATATATATATATATATATATATATATATACACACTTCTGCTTTCAGAAGGCTTTGAACCTCTGTGGCTTTCAAAGGAGGTTCCATCTCTGCAGGATACTTGACCACCAAGGGTGTACATACAACAACTGTGTAAGTTACTTTTGTTCTGCAATGACCTCATCTTGTAAACGCAGAGATCGAGATTGAGGTTCGCGACTTATGTCACATTTATGTCCATACAATTGTGCATATGTCGACCCTTCTATATTCTTCATCTCTCTGTTGGATGATCCTCTTTGCGCCTTAAGATCACAAAGCCAACCACGATAACCGTTAAGCCACCACCAATCTCCCAAGTCTCTCTGTGGAACTTCTGCTAAATGTATCCACACCACAGCTGCAGAACGCCTGCACGTATATCAGCACCAGCACGGGTCATGGCATGTTTGATGAGCATGCAAACTAAAGCACACGTGACGGACTATGTACAATATCACAGCATGAGTTCCCAGGTGTATGTGAAACGTAGTCAGGAAGTTTACTTTTTTCCTTCATTCAAATGATATTAAAGATGTTCATCACACGTTACTGTCAGAAACGTAAATGGTGCATGTAAAATGAAAGACCAGATAGATACCTGTAGCGTGCAGACCTAATAGGGTGCACCACTGCGACATAGCGATCGAAGCTGAGCACGGTAAGGCAGTATATGCTAGTGAACATGTTGATCCCATCCACCGTGAGTAAGAGACGGCACATGAGCGACCCGAAGGGCCAGTAGTGGATGGCTGTGTACGTGGCCAGCAATGGTAAACTGAGCATGAAGAGCTCGTCCGCAACTGCCAGGTTCAGAATGTATATGTTGGTTGCGGTCTTCATTTTGGCGTACCTCAGAATGATGTAAATGACGAGAGAGTTTCCCGTCAAGCCAATAACGCACACGACGATGTATATGCAGCAGATGACCACGGTGCTGGCATCCGTGGTCCATAATTGGATGACGGTGTTGTTTCGATCTTCGTATTCTGAGTCGGTGACCTCGGAAGACCACTCAGAGAAGTTCCCAAAACTCATCGTTGTCAGTTTGTGGAAAATCGATTGAGCACGAAATGTGAGAAAGAAAATCAATGATGGCAAATTGTCCGCTCTTGAAAGTCCTCAATCACTTCAGATGATAAAGCTTCAAGTTGTCTTTCCCGTGTCCAATGAAGACAGGTGTAGACCCTTCACTCCAATCTTTTCCACCGGAGTACAACCGTTGCTATGTTGTCCAGGTGAAGTGTAGCAGTTGTCATGCACTCGCTTTTTTGAACGTCGTTGGAGGAAAAGCACGACTCGGTTGCAGATAAAGCGTCAGTGCATAAGATGGCTGATATCCCGGATCCTGGAGCTCATCCTCGGACTTCTCCTCCACCAGATGGACTGATACAAATGCGTTCTGAGCCCTTGCTGCGGTCGATGCGTCATCCTGCACGAGATACGGAGGGGGGCGGGGGGCACACCACGTTCCAGAGCTCGGAGCGCGCAAACCCTCTCAATGCATCCATGGCTCATCGAATTGCACCAGCTTTCATGGTCGCATTCAATGCGCTTGGCTCAAATAGCACAACATTCTTTGTGATACTCAAGGCAGCAGTAAAAAATTAAAAATAAGATGCTTTTGTACAATTCAGAAGCTTCTTTTTCGTATGTTTAACATGTTTAAGAGAATGAAAGGTAGAGATAAAATAAGTGTAGATTAATTATTCAACTGAGTAGACATTGATGGGACCAGGGGGCATAGCTTGAGAGTAAAGAAGAGGAGAGTTAAGATGGTAGGTAGTAAGGCAGAGGACTTTTACTCAGAGAGTAGTTAATGCATGAAATGGTCTCCCTGGAAAGGTAGTGGCTGCAGAAACAGGAGATAAGTTTAAATTAGAATTAGATAGGTACCTGGAAGTTATGGAGATAGAGGGGTAGAGGAATGGTGGCAGGACTTTGAGATAGCTTGAGTATTGATGGGTGATTGTGTGCATGTGTACGGAGTGCTGTTGGTTGGGGTCTCGTCAAGGGGGGGGGGGGGGGTTGTGTGGTTGATGTTGTGTGTATTTAACAAAGTCCATGCCCATTCCCCTAAGGAGTAAAAAAATACAAAAACTACAAAAACTTAAATATATAAATAAATACAAACCCCACAAAAACACGATTTAAAAAATAATGATACATTTTGCATTTTCTTCTTTGGGTCTTGTGTTGATAAATTTGTGTGGTGTTGATGTCATGCAGGCATGATGGGCTGAATGGCCTCCACCTGTGTCTGATTTCCTTGTATCTCTTACGAGAGGCGTTCAAAATGTTCTAAGAACAAGACAGTTGCAATAGTCCAAGAAACGGCATGGATTATTTATTTATGTGTTTATTTATTTAATGGATAATTATACGTATATAATTTCATCAATTCATAAAAAAATAATGTTGGCTTGTCTGAGCATGGACTGAGTTTCTCGTTCTTTGAACATTTTGAACACCTAGGTATATCTCATGTGAACACGACTCCAAAGCCATCTTAAAAGTGAGACATTGATCCATTCCATAGATGTGGATAGAATCGTTACATGCATGACATGGTATAGATATATACAAAGTTAATGTTTGGGAAGATAGGTTATAGCTTGGGGGTATGCTGCCCCAAAGCCTCTGATGAGCTGTCCAGCCTGGGTTCAAACCCCGGCTCAGCTATAAACTACCACCCTGGTGTTTGACATGTCGGGTTATGCATGATTGAGTACATGCCATCCAGGGTTGGATGTTAATCTGAAGGACCAGAATGCCAGCACTGGTCGTTGGTGGACTTTAAAGATCCCACGGTGTCTTTCACGAATTGTTTCTTGTGGAATCATTGGATCTGTTCAGATAGGTAGTATATTTTACAGTCGAGGCAAATCCAGATCCAAGGCATTTGGTAATTTGTAGTTTGAACTACTTCAACAATTGTCTGTTCATAAATAATTATTTTAACGTATATATTTCTCCAGAGAACAAGACCAGAAATGTGTGATCATGCAGGTCTGTTGATTTAACAAGTTGGAAAATGGAGAGGGTTCATCAACGGGAAAAATTAAAATTGAAAAAGGGAAGAGAAAGGTAGTTTGGAGGGGTAGGCAGGGTGCTGGATAAGAGAAAGATAAGGAAAAAGGAGGGGGGGGGGTTGTGCGAGAATTTTGGACGTCCGTGAAGTCAGTACCCATCACCCTTTACCCAATTCAAAGTTATGGTTATTCCATTACAAAAATGCGGGGAGTTAGAGATTATTGTGGATTGAACCATTACAAAAATGGGGGTGTGAAATAAGGATTGTATATATAATATAACTTCATCGGGTAAAGGGGTAAATAGGGTAAATTAGGGAATACTAGTGCGGGCCCGTAGGTGCAGCTTCGTTCCTTCGCTCTCATAAACGACGACTGGATTGGGGCATTGTTTCAATTACATCGGACCAACCCTATCATAAATGGCCAGAACTTGGGAAACCTGGGAAATAGCTGAAAAGGATGAAGAAGAACGATATCAAACCTTGAAAAGGCACATACTCAGGTCCCCAGTGTCAATTGTGACGTCATATCAAATGAAGAATAAGAAGAATTGTGACGCCTTCTCTCTCTCACCCCCTCTCTCTTTCCCCCCTCCTCTCTCGCCCCCACTCTCACCCCCCCACACCCCGTCTCGCCCTCTCCTCTCTCCCCCTCTCTTGAATTGACACCCCCCTCTCTCGCCCCCTCTCTGTAAATGTATTCACAAATGTCTACCAAGCACAACAATTAATGCAAACCTTGGGAAAAAAAACAGCTTTCAAACCCTTGGGAAACACTTGGGAAACAGCTGAAACGGATAAAGAACGATATCAAACCTTGAAAAGGCACATACTCAGGTCCCCAGCGTCAATTGTGACGTCATATCAAGCGAAGAATAAGAAAAATTGACGTCAATCGTGCAAAAAAAAGAATTGTGACGTCATTCATGATGTCATAGCACCGTGTCCTGTCATTGGTTGACAGATAAATGGCCGTAAGTTGGGAACCGCTTGTCCGATTAATATGAAACCTTGAAAAGGCACATCCTCGGGTCCCCGGCAATATTCCTGGCAAGTTTCAATCAGATCGGCCCAGTGGTTGTCGAGAAACGGTGGTTGCAGACACACATACAGACACACATACAGACACACATACAGACACACACACACACAGAGATTGCTGGAATTATAGATAGATGGTAATGATTTGAATCAGGTAGAGGTTTGAGTAGGGTAATGGCTTATTTGAATCTGGTAAAGGTTTGAATCCAGTGATGGTTTGAATCCGACAAAGATTTGAATTGGGTAAAAGTTTGAATCGGGTAACAGTTTGAATCCAGTAAATGTTTGAATTGGGTAATGCTTTGAATCCGGTAAAGGTTTGAATCGGGTAAAAGTTTGAATTGGGTAAAAGTTTGAATCGGGTAAAAGTTTGAATCCGATGAAGGTTTGAATCCGGTAAAGCATTGAATCGGGTAAAAGTTTAAATCGGGTAAAAGTTTGAATCGGGTAAAAGTTCGAATCGGGTAAAAGTTTGAATCGGGTAAAGGTTTCAATCAGGTAAAGGTTTGAGTTGGGTAATGGTTTGGATCGGGTAAAAGTTTGAATCCGGTAAAGATTTGAATCGGGTAAAAGTTTGAATTCGGGAAAGGTTTGAATCGGGTAACGGTTTCAATGTGGTAATGGTTTGAATAGGGTAACGGTTTGAATCGGGTAACGGTTTCAATGGGGTAATGGTTTGAATAGGGTAACGGTTTGAATCTGGAAAAGGTTTGAATTGGGTCATGGTTTGAATGGGGTAACGGTTTAAATAGGGTCATGGTTTGTTTGAAGAGGGTAATGGTTTGAAGAGGGTAATGGTTTATTTGAATCCGGTAAAGGTTCAAATCCAGTAACAAGTTGAATTGGGTCGTGAATTGAATGTCATAATGTCATAAATTGGTTGTCATAATGGCCTGAGAAACATAACAACAGCATCAACAACCACAAATATGACAACAACAATAACACCACTGCCCCTCCCCCCTAGCACCCAACATATAGCAGCCCTGAGACAGTTATTTAAGTCGTATTCATTTAGTTAGCCCTTTCCACATGAGGAATAGGACCTCTAGTTGGTGAGAAATGGGACATCTTTCCACATCTCGTGGGTAAATGGGACAATATGCATTGCGTAAGGCTTTTAGATAGTTCTTCAACCCCTTATTCTTTCATCTCTTTCAACCACCTTTATTTCACACACAACCCCCTTCACGCATGCATGCATTCATGTCAGGCCAGTAACGCTAACCGTGGAGCATCAAGCAGGCAAAGCAACCCAGCTCATTTGCATACACACGCCATTTTCCTGTTTAAACCAACTGATTCAAAATACCAACTGATGCTTCATCTCATCCCCTCACCACGCTCACCACAATGCTACAACTCTCAACATAATTCTCACAACGCCTCACAAAATTCCCCACAACAACCTAGGCTCGACGTCCTCATCACAATCACCTTATCCGTTTCACTCTCCTCACCGAAACTGCCTCAAGCGCTCCCAACGCTTCAACGCCTTTACCACAAAATGCCACAGTGCTTCCTCTATCTCACTGCAACCGCTACAAACCGCCCCAGCCACAGTTAGCTCCGCTTAACACAATCTTTTAGATGCCGGGGGAGTGAAGGACATGACAAGCCGGGGTACTTCGGCATGTAGTTCGAAGCGCAAATATGCACTGGGGCTCGTTCAATGATGTCTGAGTATCCCTGGCATTCCGCTAAATAACAATGCTGAAACGGAGTTCAGCGCACGTTCATGGCCGGAGAGCACTCGCGGAAACCCTCAGCCAATGTAAATTACAGAGCTCTGTCGCATGGTAAGTCTAGAGAGTAACTGAAGCCATTTTCAGCGTTGATACCTGACGGGACATGGCTATGGCTCGGGGTGACAGGTACACACCAAGGGAGATGCGTGGAAACACCTACAGGGTCTTTTGATCCACTTTCTGACTCCTCCTTCACTCCATGCTCTATAAGAAGAGAGCAAATCAGTCAGTCAGTCTCTTTTGTCCTTTGGCCAGAGCTTTTGCCGAGCCAAGCGTCATCCGAGCTGAGAGCGCAGTACAACTGAGCGAGGCGAGCAGCATTGCCGGGTCATCACCAGGTCATCGATACTCGGTTTCCACAACGTTCCACAGTCATCTTCGTTAACCATACACATACAGATTTTCTTACACATGCCCCGTTAAGCTATCTCTCACACATCTTCTCTCCCATATGATTGTCTCATCCATTGTGGACGCACAAAATATAAGAGCAACAATTACCAATTCGCACCTCTCACACTTCCTCTTCATCACACTGCACCACATTTTTGCACCTCTCACTCGTGCACCATAGACACCCCAGTTTTCT
>NC_140973.1:16265244-16267744 GCF_056783735.1 Eptatretus burgeri
ATTGTTTTGCATAACTGCAGAACACCACAGATTTGCAAGAAGCCAAATACATTTTTGAGCTTATGTGCCATGAAATGGGTCAGCCCCACACATGTTCAGATGTAGATTATGCTGTTAAGTTTGTACATAAAGTACTGCAAAGCATTGACGTTTACCTTAGAGAAACAAACATTGGAAAAAAAAACAATTGGTAGTCAACCATGTCGTTGAGGAGATTGGATTTGAGAGGAAAACCATCAAAGAGGCATCACCCTTCACACTTGTTTTTAGGAAAATGTTCTTATGTCTCACTGATTTTTCAGAAGATCAGTCCTTCAGCAACATGTTCTTTTCAAAGGCAATACTCTGTCCTTGTTGAGAAATTCTTTCCAGTTTACCAACTGTGGAGTGGTGTTCACCTCAATGGCCCCCATTTTAAAGTGTCTTTTGGGGCCCCAACAGTGAAAGAGTGAAGGTGAGCAGTGATTCTTGATTTTGGTAGTTTTCCCAGAAGGAAGTTGCTGTCAGATCTTGAGCACCCTGCAGAAATATAGGGGGGACAGAGCAAAGACAGAAACGGGGGTGGGGGGGGCAATGCTGGAGAGGAGACGGCAGAAGACAGAAAGATCACCAACCTGCCTCCGGTGAGAGAGTGAGAGCCCCAA
The DNA here is from genome assembly GCF_056783735.1 of Eptatretus burgeri. Taxonomy (NCBI): domain Eukaryota; kingdom Metazoa; phylum Chordata; class Myxini; order Myxiniformes; family Myxinidae; genus Eptatretus; species Eptatretus burgeri. The sequence goes on from NC_140973.1 coordinate 16,265,889, forward strand.
AGACTCACCTTCATCGCAGGAGATACCAATAATCCTTAAAGCCTTGGTTTCCATCACGTGAAGTCGAGCTAGGTGTGAGGCAGGAGCACCACCCTAGAGGGGAGAACAGTACTGCATCAGAATGCTTGCAAAAAAAAAAAATCTTGCACAGATGAGAACACGCTTTACATACAATACTCTTATTTCTACTGGACCAAAATATTGGAATTCCTTTGACCCAAGCAATAAACAAGCCAGAAGTCTGAATGTATTCACACAAAAGCTTAAGTTGTACTTGCTCCATGCCTACTCAAATGATTGATTCCATGCATTGTCATAATCAAGATAACCTTTCAAATAATTACCCTGTGCACACCAAGCGAAAAGCCAGGTAAAGCAATTGGTTCACTTCTGTCTGTCTGTCCTATCTACAAATGTCAGTTTACGATCAAGAAATAACATAACTTCAACTGAGTGTTACATTTTGAACACAAATCGGAAAACATACCTGCAGTTTAGCAGTACTTTTGCTTTGAATTTGACCAGATCACACATGCACAGAGAGGAGTGAGATTTAAAAAAATTACTCTCTCCGCCTGTGTGGAAATCAAACAAAAATTAAAATCATTCCAAATAGAAAACATACTGCTTTCAAGGATGTGATAAAGCACACAAATAACAGGTATGAAGAACTAATGTAATGTGATAAATAAGGTGGTGTAAAATACATTGTCTCAATGGTGGTAAACTTCAGGAATTTTTTTCCACAACCTTTTAAATCGTTATTTTATTTCAATTGAACTATGTACTTGACACAAGAATACAAATCGCCATTTTGACACTTTCAAAACCCTTCCGTTTAGCAGTACTTGGACAAAATATTACAGTATTTTACGTCATCACGACCAATCAAATGTGCCACTCATAGACCCTGCCCATGTCCTTTTTTTCTCAAAACAACACGGTGTAAGGTGTTTTATGAACTCTAGTTCTTTTCTGCATCCAATTTGTTTATAAAATAGTATAAATCATAAGTAAACTTTTTTAGTGCAAAGCAAAACATCTGTAGATTACATTACATCTTCCAAATGATTGTCACAAATTTGTCATGGTGATGACTCATGTACAAGTGATGGTGATGATTCATGTACAAGTGATGGTGATGATTCATGTACAAGTGATGGTGATGACTCATGTACAAGTGATGGGGATGATTCATTGTCAAGTGATGATGATGACTCATGCATGAGTGATGGGGATGACTCATTGTCAAGTGATGGTGATGACTCATGTACAAGTGATGGGGATGACTTATGTACAAGTAATGGTGATGATTCATTGTCAAGTGATGGTGATGACTCATGTGCAAGTGATGGGGATGACATTGTCTAGTGATGGTGAGGATTCATGTACAAGTGATGGGGATGACATTGTCTAGTGATGGTGAGGATTCATGTACAAGTGATGGGGATGACTCATGTACAAGTGATGGGGATGACTCATTGTCAAGTGATGGTGATGACTCATTGTGAAGTGATGGTGATGACTCGTAATTTACATTTAAGCAAAAGCCATTCCATTTTTTTTTATCTTTGTTACTACTTCTTTTTCTTTTTTTAGTTTTGACTTCTGTATTAAGACGAGTGTTTGTTTGATTTTGTCAATTTACTTGCGTTGCTTGTATTTTACTCTTCAATTCTTACAACTTCACAAAGGGATCTAATGTTAACAAGCATCTGCTTTTCGTTAGGTTCCTCCACAGGATTATATAAGCACTTATTATTGGTGTTGATTACTTGATAATTCCTATACGTAGTTTATGTGAGCATGATGGCTTTGTCTGTGCAAGTAATGTACACAAATATAATTGTATTGAA
>NC_140973.1:16275244-16292744 GCF_056783735.1 Eptatretus burgeri
TCACCAGCATTGGAATACTAAGTCTAGCGATGAGCCTATGGGTGCTGAAACCATCAACCAGCCACGCTAAGTCCATGACTTCTTGCAAAGTGAAGGAACTCAGTACTATTCTGGTTCACAGTTCCAAACCCATCGGGAACAACACACGTCTCATAACCATCCCTATCAGTTCCAGTCGATGCTTTGAAATCCTCCAAGACTTGAAGAGTATCTCGCCTGGGGCACTGATCAACCACAGACTCGAGTGTGGCATAGAATGCGTCCTTCACGGTGGGATCACTCGCCTCATTCGGAGCACATACAGAGACCAGGGAAAACGACACCCAAGGAGTGACGAATCCTTCATATCATAATACGCTTGTTGACCGGTGTTACCTCAATTATCATTGGAGTCAGCTTATTGGACACAGCTACAGCAACTCCTTGGTCATGGTAACCATCAGAGCGAGCAGACCAGTAGTTGATGTAACCAACCACCATGATCTCGCCACTATCCGGTCTCCGAACCTCAGAGAATGCTGCAATACCAATGTTGAAATGCTTGAGCTCAGATGATAACAGAGAGAGACAGGTGATCATCCTCTCTTGGGGATAGGACATTCCAGGCACCCACCCTTTGGGACCGCCTCAAGTTAACCCATGGAGACTGCCGTCTGGTGGACAACACCTCAGCACCATCCGACACACACGACCACAATCTTACCCAGGAAGTTTATCCGGTGCTTTTCCTCCTATCATCAAGGAATGGGGGTCCTGAAGGCTTTGCCCCAATCCCGTCATCCGGTGAGCTGCCCTGCGAAGGGCAACAGCATAACAGGTACTCCCACGGAGTGAGTTTTAAGTTTTCTTTGCATTTATGGGTTTTGCGGAGTGAAGGGTTTTACGGTGGCCGGAGTGCAAATCCTGCCACCAAACTCGTAAAAAAAAGTAACCCAACTGCAGGAGGACGTCCACAGACACAGTTGGGGACTAGATATGGATGGCCGTTGGCTCACAAGTAGCTCCTCCACCCTCTGACAGGTTTTGTTTTTTATCCTGCTGGGTGTCCAGATCATACACTCTCCTCACCAGGAAACCTGGTGGGGTTGACGGTTTAGTCGCCGACAACCCGACCATGGAACAGGTTAGTCAGGTTTACATGTTATCTGTAGCAAGTCACAGATTTAATCTGGCTTGACAATGAATACTCAAACCTAACTCAAATCATCCTCATGAAGGGGACAGGCAAATACATAGTTTTTTTTAATGTAGTTTTCCAGTTAAATCAAGTCATGCCCGACATCTGGTGAGATTCATGATCAGATTTCTCCAAACATCCATATTCTGCACTGCTTCCCGAGGTTCTGATAGAGACAGCTTGGTAGCAGCATTTACCTCATCTGTCCAACTTATACAATGTCTGCCTCTTCCTCTTCTTCACATAATCACACCAAACATTGTTAACTTCTCCAGACTCGTTTTCTGCAGCATGATATGTCCAAAGTATGACGGTTTCTGATTAAAGGCCCGGTCACACCTTGACGTTTTAGCCAATGTATGCCGATTTTTGAATTTTTTTTCGAAAACGCTGGCACACGTTGAATACGTTATGGGTAAGTTTTGATAACATTGAGAGCACGCTGAAAAACACTGCCATACGTCGTTGTACGCTGGCTTTAAACATACTTTTTGGTTGTCCTCAAATTTTTTCATGCTTGAAATTTCACGACGTATGCCGGCGTATGACTCACACGTTCCGCTACGCTGGCCACAAGTTGTATGCACGGTCTGCGATCGTTGACAGATGTCAACACATGCTACTTGTAAGTTAATCATAAGTTGAGACACGCCGAGGTAATGTTTAGCGTACCCGAAACTTATTTCTAACCTATGATTAACGTGTTGTTGGCACGTTACGCGATCGTTGCCACACATCGACAGACGTTACTTTTAAGTTACTCATAGGCTGAAAGACGTCGGTATAATGGATCGTCCTTGCGTCAGCGTCCACGGCCATGGCCAGGACACTTATTTGCAGCATTCTTCAAACTTTTCTTCGGCATGACGAGGATGTTCACACTTCGATGTCTAGCTTGGCTATGATTCCAATTGTCCATCGGCAGCGTCTATTTAAAATAGTCGAGTTTGCGCGTTTTAACACGTTCAGAAGAAACACTTCAAATTTCCAAACCCAGCGTCAAAAAACAAAGGCGAGTGACAGCAATTTAAATCGTTCATTGTAAACAATGAAAATAGCTGAGTGGTACCGTTTAAAAGTCGTTGAGTGTAAAAAAAATCCAATTGTTGAGCGCAAGCGTCTACTTTCAATAGTGGGGTTTGAGCGATTTAGCACGTTCAATAGAAACGATTAAAATTTCCGAGCGCCAGCGTCAAAAAACAAAGGCGAGTGACAGCAATTTAAATCGTTCATTGTAAACAATGAAAATAGCTGAGTGGTACCGTTTAAAAGTCGTTGAGTGTAAAAAAAAATCCAATTGTTGAGCACAAGCGTCTACTTTCAATAGTGGAGATGCAGCCATTTAAATCGTTGAGTGGCAGCCTATGAATAGCAAACCCCACGTCACCGGCAAAGATAAACTGCCGCACGATATGGATAAGTTAGGCTATCGTTGGGCATAGTTTGTGAACGCCGGCTTCACGATAATTATTCGTTGGTATATCGTATCTATAAGTAATCAAAGCGCTCTATGCACATTATTAGTTCATTGTGCATTTGTCCAACCCGTTATGAATAGACCTAAATCGTAAAAACAAGCCATAGCTCATTGTTGAAAGAGCCCCATAAAAAATTAGCCGCGAAGAACTTCGAACAATGGTGAAAAGATGTCTCCTACCCGTGGACACGCGGACGCAAGGACGATCCATCATAACCCACACCCTCCCCCTCACACTCACCTACTACTGCCAACATGAACAAACTACTACTAATACTGATACTGATACTGATACTGTTACTGCTGACATGGACATCGACTCAAAAAGCACTCGAAAACACTGTTGGGTTCCCCTTTTATGAGCAGCATTTTTATATACCGATTCCCAAAACCGCTGGGAACACATCTTTATATGGCAGTTGTAACCTAGAAACACGTTCATTTATTTTTTTTTTGTCGACCGGAAGACGTCATTGGAATACGTCTACATACGTCGATGTGTGTTGGGACTACGTAAAGAATTGGTTCAAAGCACGTCAAACATAAGTTAGAAATAAGTTTCGCGTAAAAAAGACATTACCGCGACGTGTTTCGACTTATGAGTAGCTTATAAGTCGCCTTTGTGGACGTGTGTAAGCGTCCACATATCGTGTGTAAAACTTATCCCCATCGCATGCGGAACGTGTCATACGCCGAGTACGTCCAAAAATTTTGAACATGTTTAAAATATCTTGACGTACTCTACTTACTACGACGTATGATAGCGTACTTTAGCGTTCTACTCACGTATACCAAACTTACTCATACCGTATTTGACGTGCCCCAACGTTTTAGACACATTTTTCTTAGGTCGGCATACGCTGGCAAGATCGCCAAGGTGTGACCGCGATGTTGTCACTTCCATTTCTACGGCAGTTATGATTCGAATCGTTGTGCGTCAGCCTTTTAATAGGCTACGTCACGACATCGTCGGCGATGCGTGCAACGCGCTATGCCTAAGTTAGACTATCGTTGGGCATCGGTTGTGTAGGCCGACAACAGGTTCAGCATTCGTTGGTATAAGTTATCTATAACACAACGAAACGTTCTGTGTCCATTACCAATGCGTTATACATAAGACCAAGTCGCTATGAATACGTCCGAATCTTTAAAAAAAAACATCAAAAGTTCAACGTAAGCCAGCGTTTTACATACATTTTAATACGTTGCCATCGCTGGCTAAAACGTCAAGGTGTGACCGGGCCTTTACATCAGCGATTCTAATGCACATGGTCTCATTACCTCCGCCACTGAAGGTGGATGGAGGTTATGTTTTTACACCTGTATGTGTGTCTCTCTGTCTGTCTGTCTGTTTGTCTGTCTGTCTGTCTGTGTCTGTGTTTGTCTGTCTGTCTGTTTGTGAACAAAATATCTCAAAAAGTTGTTGACGGATTTGGACGAAATTTTGTAGACAGCTTGAGTACATCACAAGAACGAAATGATTAGATTTTGGTGAAGATCTGAATCCGGATCTGGATCTGAGAACTTTTAAAGTGATTTTTCACCATTGGATGATTGGGCTAAAAACGACATAAAGCAGGATATCTCAAAAAGGTATGAACGAATTCGGACAAAACTTGGTGGGTGAGTTGGTTAGGTGACAAGAACAAGCCGATTAAATTTTAGTTCAGCTCGAAATTCAGATCCAGCCTATCAGTGGGATACAAAACATAAACTAATCAGTCTGGTGGAGGTATTAATACCGAGTGCCCTTCTAATTTCTTCAAGCACCGATTTGTTTGTTATCTCCACCACCAAAGGTTTCACCTCTGTCTGTTTGTCTCTGAGCAGGATATCTCAAAAAGTTGTGGGCAGATTCGGACGAAACTTGGTGGATAGGTTGGGTGTGTGATTAGGAAGAATTGATTCGATTTTGGTGAAGATCCGGATTCTGATCCGGGAATTTTTTTTTAAGTGATTTCTTCACCATTGAGTGCATGATGTTTCTAAAAGTTGTGGATGGGTTATGACAAAACTCGATGGATGAGTTGGTTAAGTGACAAGTACAAGCCAATTCGATTTTGGCTCGTGTCCGGATACAGATCAGGCCTATCGGTGGGATAGAAAACGTAACCTGTTCAGCCTGGAGGAGCTATGTGCTCTACTGAGTGCCGTTCCAATTCTTCTGGCAGTTCAAGGGCTTTTTAACATTCATCTCCAACACCAGATTTAAATACTGTCAATCTGATTGCTTTCTTTCATTTTCTCTGTCCATGATTCACATCCATACATTGCAACTTGAAATACCAGATCAATCACCAGCCTCCTCTTGGCTTGTTTTTGTCAATCCTGACATTGCTGTTCTCCCCAACGTGAACCGTCTATTCATTTCTCCTCCACAATCTTGGAACACATTAAGATGAAACTTTCCACCATTTCCACATGATCGTCTTCCAATCTGAACACGTCGATCTTCTCAGTTGACAAGATTTTAGTCTTTTTCGGTTTAAGTTAAAAAAACAGCTTTTTCACTTTCCTTCTTCACTGTCTGCACCAGTTTCATCAAGTCCTCTTTACTTTCTTCCAACAGAGTGGGATCATCAGCGTACTTCAGGTTGTTGATACATCTTCCTCCAATCCTGGCTCCAGACTCTATGTCATCCAAGTTTCATTTCCTCATGATGTACTCACAATACAGATTGAACAAGTAAGTGGAGAGAATGCATCCCGAGCTGTCTAACCCCTTTTCCAATTCCAAACCATTTTGTCTCTCCGTACTCTTTTCTTACTGTACCTTCTTGCTTGGTGTACAGGCTTCTTATCAGACATAGAAGGTGCTCCAACATCCCCATCTCTCTCAGAATAATCCACATCAATTCATGATCAACACAATCGAAAGCTTTACTATAATCTATAAAACAGATACACCTTCCTTTGATATCCCCTTGCTTTTTCCATGACCAATCTCAGATTTGCAATTTGATCTCTAGTACCTCTTCCTGTTCTGAAACTAAGTCATCTCTCGGATGGACGCTAAACTGGGTGTTCCAGTCTACCGGCAGTAGTTAGTGGACATTAAAGATCCCACGGTGTCCTTCATGAAGAGTGGGCGAGCCATCACCGGCACCCTGAACAAATTACAAATTCCTGCCCTAACTACTACAGGGAGAAGGATGGCAAACTGCCCACCATGATCCCACGCCAAGAAACTGCTTCGAGTTTGGTACCTCGGATTGGATATATATAGAAGGGAAGAGTGCGTGCGGTGTGCGAGTGGATTTCGTTCATTGGAATTCATCTCCGCGACACATCATGGTGCTCTGAGATGAACCAGGTGTGAACGATCACCACGACTCACCCCAACCACCTTCTGATTCCATCATCTTACCCCCACCCTCTTTGTTTAGCACCTCGGTAAGAATCGGATTGGTCTTCATGGAAATGCTTCAAGACTTAAACAGTGTCCTTTTACAAAACTACCTTCTCTCTTCTGTTCTTCTGAAACCGAAGAGTCCTTGCAATTGTCATCTCGCAGTGTGAAGTGTGAATAAGATATTTGCTGTAATTGCATTGGCAAGACAAACAATTTTCCACCACTTATCGTCTCTAATGGTACAGAGCTATGATTATGCGGGATATTTAAATAATCTGATCATCGTGTTCACACAATGCTTATTTTAATATATAGTATGTTATTAACTTCGTGCCTTCAATCAGTTCTCATTCATCAAGCATCACCGTGATCTCATGGATTGTCGATGTATGGCAATGAAAACGCCGAATTCGGGTACAAGCAAAAACACTGAATTAATTTTTACAGGGGCCATCTATTTATTACGTACATAGGTGTGGCAGAACCTTTCAGCCCAAACCTCCCTCTCGTATTTTCTGAGCACACCATTCCTTTCCTTGCCATGTACATCAATCTCCTCCCAACCCACATTCCTCTATCATCCTCCTTTCTCTCCCCTGTAGTCCCATCTTCTCTCGACACACCTCGCACACTCCGCTATAACCACCCACTCTCTCTCCAAATCATCCTCCCCTGGGAAGACAATGGCAAAACCAGCCAGTATAGTCCTTGCCAAGAAACTGCTTCGGCAGTGCTGAACTTGCTTTTGGGCATCGGGCAGAACACAGTACTGTACTACGAATACGAATCATCCTCCCTTCTTTCTTTACTCTCCTTCTTTCGTATACAGCAGGTGACTGCAGGTTGCTTCATTTTATTGAGGATGTGGCTGTGCCACTGATGCAGTGCCCTCTGTTACCAGTAAGCTGGTGCTCATTTTGCCGACCTCAGAAGAATGGCGAAGAATCACAGGCTGAATCAACCCACCTAGTGTTAATTCAACGGTGGGGGTTGAACTCAACACCCTAAGATCTTAACTCAGCCACCTTCACCGTTAAGCCAACACGGGGCTTACCTATTCTAGAGTACACCTGCAGGTAGCATCATTTTCATGTAAACGGGCAACATGTAAACCCATACTAACCTGTTCATGGTCAAGTGTCGGCAACTAAACCGTCTCCCCCATCAGGTCCCCCTGGTGTGGAGGGTGTTTGGACATGGACCTCCAGCAAGATGAAATACAAAACCTGCCAAAGGGTGGATGAGCTCCTTGTGAGCCAACGGCCATCCATATCTGGTGCCAACTGTGTCTGCGGACGTCGTCCTGCAGTTGTTTACCTTCCCCAGGAGGTTGGTGGCAGGATTTGCACTCCGACCATCATTAAAAAAAACTTCACTCCATAAGACACACTGAGGAGTTATCCACCAGACAGCAATCTCCTCAGGTTAACCAGAGGAAGTCCCTTCGGGTGTGTGCTTGGAATGTCCTACCCCCAAGAGATGGGGATGGGCTAGGCATCTTCCTGGGGGATGGCCTGCCAGAAGCCCTTGGAGTGCCAGCAGAAAGTGGACACATCAGCACATTGTGGCACATGCTCACCATGTAAGTATGTATGATACACCAGGATGACAGTTTGTGTAGCTGCACCAAGATTCGAACTTACATGGCTCAGAGGTGAGTCGCTGTACCTCTTAGCCATTCTGCCAGCACCTCCACTTCACCAACACATCCCGATAACCTCTCTCTCTCTCTATCTCTATCTCTATCTCTATCTCTATCTCTATCTCTATCTCTATCTCTATCTCTATCTCTATCTCTATCTCTATCTATCTTTCTATCTATCTATCTATCTATCTATCTATCCATCATCATCATCCTCCCTTCTCATGTTTTTTTAATTCAGCCTCCCACCCAAACCGACGCATATGTAATAAATAGATTGCTCCTAAGACTAACACCCACATCATGATATTTAATTGCAACACATTTTCAGAGTACCTATACCTTCTTACACACCATACGCCATGGCTAAAAGACTTGTCCAGGGTGATTTATGGTCTTCAATGTCAATGCGACCATTTACATAAACAAGCAGAAATCGATGTTACACTGCTCATTCTAAAGGGGGTCATCATACAAAGTGTTGAGAGGATGTGGTTTCTGGACATAAAGAACTGCATGTCCCACAGACATCCATTATGAATCACTTTATCACCTCCATCCCAGACATATAGCTCTGCTGGTCCGGCTATATAGTGGTGGACTCCAAACGATGTTTAAAGGATAAATGTGGCCTCAGCTCGCTATCCTGTGTGAATAATTCCCAGTTTTTAGAACCTTCCTTTGAACGAATTGGCTATATTTGGATTGCAATTTTCGCCCCCACTGCTCGTTATAATTATAGCAGTGTGCACCTGCAGTATCAATGTATCGTGACACCATTTATCGAGTAAACCAGGGAACTATGCACGCAAATTGGATCCACCTTGAAAAGTAATGAATGATGGTTATGATGTCATCGAATCCAACTCCTTACTTTTCCCAAAGCCCTTTCAATATCTCAACCCCTCCGCAGCTTTGTCCCTGCACCGTGTCTCTCTCTCTCTCTCTTTCTCTCTTTCTCTCTTTCTCTCTTTCTCTCTTTCTCTCTTTCTCTCTTTCTCTCTTTCTCTCTTTCTCTCTTTCTCTCTTTCTCTCTTTCTCTCTTTCTCTCTCTCACGCACTCCCGAGCATCAGAAGACAGTTCAGTCAATCCGTCTGTGTGCGAGGGTATGCAAAACCTCATGGATTGAGAAGCAATTACTGAGGTTGTGGCCTTGAGCTTTAAAGTACAAAAAGTTTGGGAAGTAATCCAACATAATGCCATTCCTGCTCTGTCAGTTCACCCAATGGGAAACCTTAGCACTCACTGTTCGTACATGGCGAAGAGCATGGAGATCGTGGATTACTTTTGTATTTCTCTGCAAGAGCGAGGCTCATGAAAGATTACGCAAGGTTAAATTGACAGTGGAATGGAGGGGAAACACTTTGGCACAACCGGCAGGAGGTTTGGGTTCAGAAGGATTAATGGGGGATGACATGAGGTGGTGGTGCACTACCTGCTCGAAGCCCTGGAGGGAATAGTGGGAATGAATGACCTCTGCAAGCTGGTTCCACAGATGGAAGAAGCGAGGAACAAAGGAGTTGAGATTTGCAATCAGCTTGGAAATACATGTCGTGTATGTTTATTTTACCAAGCAGTGGTTGCATGACGAAAGATAACAATAGGGACTGTATTGTGTGATGAGATGCTGTTAACCCTCAATGAAACTGCAAAGCTTAATCCCCTAAAAGCAGAAAAAGCCCCCCTCCTCCGCACTCCTTGCTTCACTTTTATTGTCAATTTCTGATGTCTTCTAACACCATTGACACCTTCCCTTTCACAAGCTCAGCATGAGCAGTTGTCCATATTCTCCACAAAAATCAATGTTTGATCAAAAATCAATCTCAAACATTGATGTATTCCTGTATCTAAGCGACGACAGTGGACCGTTTTACAATATCTGGATGAAATGTAAACATTTCCACCAGAATTGAATCATAATAAAACCACGTGGGAGCTGTCGACATAATACCTATGCAAAATGACAGAATTTTAAGAGCTCTCCCATTTTCTTTCCCAACGAATTCCCACTCCATCTTCTCCAATGATTTGACAATAGTACATCTGGATAGTGCAATCAACATGACATTGGGCAACTGGAAGGGCACTCAGTAGAGCACATCCCTCCAACAGGCTGAACAGGTTATGTTTTGTATCCCACTGATAGGCTGGATCTGGATTTGGACCTGAACCAAAATCGAATCGACTTGTAATTGTCGCCTAACAAACTCATCCATCAAGTTTCGTTCGAATCCGGACATAACTTTTTGAGATATCCTGCTATATATAGCTTTTGACCCCATCTCTCGATTGTGAAGAATCAATTAAAAATTAAATAACTATCGTATCCTGATTCAAATCTTCACCAAAATAGAATCGATTCGTCCTTGTCATACACCCAAACTGTCCACCAAGTTTTGTCCGAATCCGTCAACAACTTTTAAAGATATCCTGCTCACAGATACACAGACAGGGGTGAAAACATAACCTCCATCCACTTCCATCCACCATAACCTCCATTGAAGAGGTGGCAGAGGTAATGAATGAATGGTAACTGTTCAAGCCAGCTATTTACTCTTTTTTCTCAACACAAGAATACACTATCATGTTAACTATTGGTGGTGGATATTATAGCTGAAGCGCAATAGTCTATTCTTGTATCCCTTTTTTTTGAAAATATAATCAAGGCTCCTGGAAGAGCTCGCACGAGTACACTGAACAGATTACGACGCAACAGAACAAAAGGAACAGCAGATAAAGGGGGGAAACACCAACAGCAGAGCCAAAGGCCAACATAGGAGGAGGCAGACAAACAATGGGTGTGTGGAGGAATGGGGGTCAGGAAAGGATGCATGGGGTGGACAAAATGGATACAGAAGGAAATTCTCAGGAGGAAAAACTGGAAATTTGGAAGGAGGATGGACTTGGCTGAGGGGAGAGGGTTGGGGAGGGTACAAAAGATCATGGTTTTGGATTATGAACTCTCTGAGATAGTGGTGAACAGCTGCCTTGAAGACCTCGAGGGAAGATTGAGATTGAAGAGGATGTGGAAGTTAGTTCCACAGGTGGAAACAAAGAGGAACAAATGATTGGAGGTAAGCAGTGATCCTGTTTTTTGGTAGATTCACCAGAAGGCGGTTAATGGTAGACCATATGTGCTCTGCAGAACCCTGGAGGTGGGAGGGGGGAGGGGTAAAGCATGGAAATCACCAGAAAGGAGGTGATAGAAGACAGGGAGACCGCTAAACTGTCTGCGATGGTGTAGTGATCGGCCCACAGACTCAGCTTCATCACGGGAGATTCCAATAATCTTAAAAGTCCTGGTTTCCATGGCGTCAATCTGAGGACGATGTGAGGCAGGAGCACCAGCCCAGAGGGGAAAGCAGTACTCCATCACGCTGCAGATGAAAGTCTTGTAGGTAGATAGGAGTTCAGTTGTACCAAGGAAGGACTTTGTACAATGGAGGATGCCCAGTCGATACCCTTTCTGACCTTTTTTGGTCAAGGCCCTGTCACACCTTGACGATTTAGCCAGCATATGCCGACATATGAAAAATTTGTCTAAAAGGCTGGCACACGTCAAATACGTTATGGGTAAGTTTTATATACGTTAAGAGCACGCTGGCATACGTCATAGTACGCTGGCATACGTCGTAGTACGCTGGCATACGTCGTAGTACGCCGAGCTCGTTGACAAATTTTAACATGCTTGAAATTTTTCGACGTATGCCAGCGTATGACTCACACGTTCCGCATACGCTGGCCATAAGTTGTAGGCACGTTACGCGATCGTTGACACACGTCGACACACGTTACTTGTAAGTTACTCATAAGTCGAAATGCGTTGAGGTAATGTTTAGCATACCCGAAACTTATTTCTAACTTATGAGTAACGTGTTGTAGGCACATTACGCGATCGTTGACACACGTCGACACACGTTACTTGTAAGTTACTCATAAGTCGAAACACGTCGAGGTAATGTTTAGCGTCAGTGTTCCAGACTCCCTGGTTTTTTTTTTCTTCGGTATGATGGTGATGTTGACACTTTGATTTCTAGTGCGGTTATAATATAATATAATTAATAGGCTGCCGCTCAACGATTTAAATCATAACCGCACTAGAAATCGAAGTGTCAACATCACCGTGATGCTGAAGAAAAAAAAAACCAGGGAGTCTGGAACACTGACGCTAAAATTACCTCGACGTGTTTCGACTTATGAGTAACTTACAAGTAACGTCTGTCGACGTGTGTCAACGATCTCGTAACGTGCCTACAACTTATGGCCAGCATATGCGGAGCGTGTGAGTCATACGCTGGCATACGTCGAAAAATTTTCAACATGCTGAAAATTTGTCGACGTACTCGGCGTACTACAACGTATGCCAGCGTGCTTCAGCGTGCTCTTAACGTATACAAAACTTACCCAAAACGTATTCGACGTGTGCCAGCGTATTCGGAAAATTTTTCATACATCGGCATACGCTGGCTAAAACGTCAAGGTGTGACAGCAGCCTGACACTTCGATGTCTAGTGCGGTTATGATTTGAATCGTTGAGCCGCAGCCTTTTAATAGGTTACGCCACGTGATCCTCAGCGATACGCTGCCGCGCTGTGCATAAGTTAGACTATCATTGGGCATAGGTTGTGAAGGCCAACAACAGGTTCAGCATTCATTAATATAAGTTATCTATATGTTATCGAAACGTTCTGTGTACGTTACTAATACGTAATGCATACGTCCAACTCGTTATGAATACGTCCAAAACTGGAAAAAAAAAACATCAATAGTTCAGCATACGCCAGCGTTTTACATACATTTTGATACCTTGCCATACGCTGGCTGAAACGTCAAGGTGTGACAGGGCCTTCAGGAAGGGCATTCACTGTTTTTTTTGTTTTTTTTTCATGTTCAGGAGAACCAAAAGTGTTCTTCTACATATTTCATCATCACGGCACAAACATTTTGGTCTTGTATGTCTTTAAGAACAGAAAAGGATGAAATGAAGTTAATTTTATAGTCTGAATAATTGTTAAAACTGCCGGGTCACGTCTCGGCCTCTAAAATTTGGCAAACAATCTTGTTTTGTGAAGAATAAAAACTGCACTGTTTTGATCGGACTTAGGGTGGTAGGCTTGGGATCCGAGGATCCTGAGTTCAAATCCCACTTGACTGTTAAATTAATACCAGGTGGGGTTGACTCTGCCTGTCATCCTTCCAAGGTCGGCAAAATGAGTGCCAGCTTGCTGGTATCCTGTGTCGGAGTGGCGACCCGTCCAGGATTGTGCCCAGTAGCCAAGGAGACTGCTTCAGCAGCACCAACGCTCTGCACAGAGCATGGTCCCAATGGATGGATGGATGAATTAATCGGACCAGCATACAGGAAAAGCGTGCACACACTATTGAGGTGTCATGTAGTGGGAAGTGACATGCAGAGATCATGTGATACTAGATCTAGAAAACCTACATACAACATCCTTCCCATCCAAACCACTATCTAGATGGATTTAAGGTTACACACACAACAGAAAAGTTAGCAAAAGTGTCGACAAACTAGTGAGTAAACAATGAAAACCTGAAAGTAGGAAAAGCAGCTTTGGAGAACGCTTCCATGGAATCAAATAACAAGAGTGAAATCACATGATGTAGTCTTCAAAATGTTCTCGACATCTGGTGAATCGAGAAGAACATCGGGTGTGCGGTGAGGTGGAGTGTGCTGGAAGTTCTGCTTCTGGTGGTGGAAAGTCTGGTTGGGAACTTGTTGGGGACACAGTTTTCCATTGTTGGATCTACTCTGGTAGTGGAACAATGGGTAAATGAGGCTCATCTGTGATGTTGAGGTGCCTATGATTCCAAAACAGTTGACATTCCCCTCTGGAGTGGTGATGAGATCAGAACGCGGTGTGTGGTGTTCAGCCATAACAACTACTAGCTCCCAGGTCTTGTTTCGTTGTACGCAAGTGCTGTCCCCCGGTAATAATGACATTAAGTCTTTGGTGCCTCGATAGTAGAAGTGTTTAGCTCAGTGGTGTTGCTGTACCAACATACACCATGCATCAGCTTGAACCTGTGGTTCCAGGGCATTGTCCATACACGAAAATTGATCTCTGAGCCTGCTGCTCATTAACAGCTGTGCTCGGGAATATGGAAAACCTGCCAGTGGTGTGTTCAGTCTGATAGGTCAGTAACATCAATTGGCTATTGTTGCCACCTTCGAGGGCTTTTCTGGGTCCTTGCTTGATAGTCTGTATGGCATGTTCGGATTGTCCATTAGACTGTGGATATGTAGGACATGAGGTTGACCTTCATTGACCTTCAACCCCCATTGCTGGGCAAATTTCCTGATCTCGGTACTGGAAAATGGTATGTTGGCCACAAATAACTTTCTGCCGGTACTCCAGGGGCCTCTGTCTGGCCATCCCCCAGGCAGATTCTTGGACCATCCCCATCTCTTTAGGGATTGGACATTCCAGGCACCCACCCAAAGGGATCACCTCAGGTTAACCCGAGGAGACCGCCGTCTGGTGGACGACACCTCAGCACCACCCCGACACACACTACCAGTGTGTTTTATAGAAGTGAAGTGTTTTGTGGTGGCCGGAGTGCAAATCCTGCCACCAACCACCTCGGAAAGGTAACCAACTGCAGGAGGATGTTCGCAAACGCATTTGGCACAATATATGGATGGCCGTTGGCTCACAAGGAGCTCCTCCACCCTTTGACAGGTTTTGTATATAATCCTGCTGGGTGTCCACATCCATACACCCTCCACACCAGGAGGACCTGGTGGGGGAGACAGTTTAGTCGTCGACGCTCGACCATGAACAGGTTAGTAGGGGTTTACATGGTACCTGTGGCAGTCACAGATCTGATCTGGCCTTACCTAACAATCCTGCTTACCTTACCTACAATCCTGCTTACCAACATCCTGCTTACAATTACATATTGCATATGGTCTATGGGAAATCAAGGACATTTTTCTTTATCGAGGCTCAGTCATGAAAGAAGAAGATACACGATTTGTTTTGTCAATATTGTCTTGAATATTGTTGAATAAGATTGTAAATCAATTTCATGCTACTTCATTTATCTTTTAAATCATATTTGATTTTTCAAAAACCATACATGTGTAAATATGATTCCAATAGAAGGCCTTTCATCTCGACAATATACAAGTTGTGTGACCTTTAAGATGTGATACTCATAACAGCATAACATTTATTTTATGTGTTTGCTGTCGCGTTGGCACCGATCAGTAGGACAGATTGCAGAGATTGGGGTCAGGAATGCAAGACCCCAGCTTCAAATAATCCATTTCATGATCCAAAATGGAGGTATAGCAGGCATGTGCTGTTGCTCATCGATCAAAACATCGGCTAAATAGACTTTTCTTTTCAAGAAACGATTTTCAAAAGGATTGTTAGGCTGGGTCCATCCATTTATTACGTATGCATAATGGCAGGACTCTTGACATCCACTCTCCCCCAACTCTGTATGCCTTGGTTTGTGGACAATTCATTCGTCCATTTCGTTTAACGTCCATTCGAGGGACAGCACACATATTGATGAATCACCCTGCCTGTGAAACACCAAGGTGACAGTTTATTGCTGGACCAGGATTCAAACCCAGGCTCGATCGTTTAGGGGCAGTTGTGCGTACCTCTACGCCATCCTTTCAGCTCATCAAAGTGAATAATGAGACCAGATAGATATTTTTACAGGCTCATGCTATGGCCAATGATCTATAGGGAAACAATGAAAATATTACATGAGTTTGCCAAAGGATGCATCAACAAACATAAAAAGGTAAAGACCATAAATCAAGTCATTATGTATAGGATAAGAAACAGATTTAATGTGCTGATGTTTGTCCAGCAAAGCAAAAGAAAATACAGAAGTTTTAGATGATGGGTGAGTTTTGTTCACATAAGCATCAAAACTGTAAGATATACAGGGTGTTTCAAAAAGAGTGATGCAACTTTAAATGTTTATTTATAAAGAAAAAGAAACCTCAGGAACGTGACCAAAACATTTCTTGAAAGCTTATGACATGGTATTCTCTATCACTGATTGCTATTGCATTAAGTCACTGCTCGAGTTAGTGAGAGCCCAAGGTCTGAAATTGGCATTTACGCAAAATCCTTGTAATTGACGTTCTCGATGTGTGCCTCTCCATGGTTCAGCCAGGTATTCATCCTGACTCCAAAGTTCTGCCCAACTTTCCTGAAAGTCTCATGTGGCACTACCTGAAGGTAGTCTGACACCTCCTGCTTCAGATCATCCAGTGTGGCAGGGCGGTTGGTGCACATCTTGTCACTGAGCCAATTGCACATATCAAGTCTTCTTCTCATGTCATCTTGACTCAGTTTATGCCCATGAGAGATCATTGATGGGAAAAGCTTCAGTTCCTTAGTAAGGATACGCCAGACTGATGTTGGTTTGATGCCTAGCTCCCGGGAGCGCCGGCAGTGGGACTTCTTGGGACTGTCCACTGCAGAATCCCGCACGGTGTCGATGTTGGCTTGGCTCTTGGTTACTGATGCTGGCCTACCACTGTTGCCCTTGCTCTGGTTGTGCACCGTATCCTTGTGCTCAAAATGTTTCACAATACATTGAATAGCACAATTTGTGGGTCCATCATGTGTTCTGAGGTCGTATTCCTGGCAGAACTTCCAGCGGGTGTCTACATATGATTTAGTCTCATACCACAGAGCCACCACTTTTGTCTTCTGCTTTACTGTCAATAGCATAGTTCAGCGACGGAGCTAGAAATCCATGACGTCAACCTTGACCTCCCAGCTTCAGAGCAGACACTCCAAACATGACTTCAACCACGACCTCCCAGATTCAAAGCGGACACACAAAACACTCTAACCATGATGCCACTAAAACTAGAAAGAAAAACTAAACTAGGCACATCATAATATTTAGGTATATTTGCACTATTGTGAGTATATTGAGGTAAACAATCAGGAAATTAAGAACTCTTAATGCAACCACTGTCAATGCCTTCCAAAGCCAGTTAATGACCTCTGCTAGTGACAAGGTCAGGACTAATTACATTTGCATTAACACTTACCATGAGTTATCTTTATGTCAGTCAAGTTGAGGAAAACATATCTCTCTCATATCTTTCTGTCACTTTGCAATTACTGCAAACATCTTCTCAGGCTTTAAAGGTCAGTCATACTTTAATTACTACTGTTGCAAATTTGTAAACTTTTTGGATTGAGGAGAAACATGCAACTCCTCTTATTAATTCGTGATCATATAAGATGGTGCATCGAATGTTCAAAAATTCTAAATTATAAGGAGATACTCACAATAGTCCAAGAGACACCAATAAAGTAGATCAAGACATATAATGTACATGAATAAGTAATTGTTTTTTTATGTATAATTTCCTTACAAATTATAGATACCTCACATATTGAAAAAAAGCAAGTTAATATGTCAAGGACTTCTGTGACTTATTTCCTCTCTCTGACTTATTCTCTGACTTGTTTATTATATCCCTGACTTATTTCCAGTTGTTACTGGAGTTCGTCAGGGGTGTGTACTGGTACCCACACTTTTCAGCACTTGTATGGACTGGATTCTGGGGAGGATGTCGGAGAGATGAAGCTGCGCTGCATCGTTTGGGAATGTCAAGATCTCTGACCTTGATTTCACAGATGATGCAGTCATCATTGCGGAGGCTATAGAAATCCTTTTGGGGGCCCTCGAGGTGCTGAATAAGGAGTCGGAGCCGCTGGGATTATGGGTTTCCTGGGTCAAAACTAAGATCCAGGCTTTCATTGACATCTTGGATGCTGCTACCCTGTCTTTGCCTGTTTGTGGTGAGGATGTTGAGGTCGTGGAGAGATTCACTT
>NC_140973.1:16305244-16350244 GCF_056783735.1 Eptatretus burgeri
CGTCCGGTGGGCGACGTGCCGCGATTCGAGTTACGTGGCCGTCAGCACGCCGGCGGGCGCGAATCTGTAACAATATATATGTATATATGTATATATGTATATATGTATATATATATATATATATATATATATATATATATATATATATATATATATATATATATATATATATATATATATATATACATATATATATGTATATATATATATATATATATATATATATATATATATATATATATATATATATATATATATATATATAATAGAAAACTGTACACGTCGTGTTTTATGCTTCTAATCAATTTCATACTTCTTTACTTTTGTGTTATTAAACAAACAATTACATTATAAGCAAATTATATATTATTCTTAACTTTTCTTTAACACCTGTTGTTTATTTTTTTTATTTTGTACCGCTAGCATGCTCTGTATTCTGAAGGAGTACAACTTTGACCTTTGACCAATTAACTCAGTCATTAATTTTCCATTTAACTAATCTTTAGAGTTACCTGTGACCTTGTTAACCGTAGGACTTGGCCAATGGTGTTCTACAGGATAATCCTAAGTGTCATAAGTGACTTGATGTTCCTCCATGTCGATGTAAATGTCGTCGATTTTGATGTCTATTAAATTATCATAACCTGTAATGGAGTGATTGGTGAGCTTGGGATCCTAGGATCCCGTTTTCAAATCTCACTCACTGTTTAATTAATACCAGGTGGGGTTGACTACCTGTCATCCTTCCGAGGTCAGCAAAATGAGTGCCAGCTTGCTGGTATCCTGTGTCGGAGTGGAGACCCGTCCAGGATTGTGCCCATGAGCCAAGGAGACTTCTTTGGCAGCACCAACGCTCTCCACAGAGTATGGTCCCAATGGATGGATAGAATGGAGTGATGTCCTGTCGATGGTTGGTTCTTGACCGTGTAAAATGCTGAGGTCGAGAAGAGTTTGATCATGATGATAAAGCTATTAGTATCAGATCGTAATGTGCACTTGATATCATTATAAAAGACATCACACATCAACGTATTATGTAAAGAGAGTAATGTTAAACTCAGGTAGGTTGGATTTGGAAATTTTATCTTTTCTTTCTTCACATGAATTTCCATCAGATTTTCTGAAAATATAGTTCAGATACAAGTTTTGTTTATTGTCAAAATGGATGGTTTATTGTCAAAATGGATGGTGCAGATCAAATGGATAGCCCACTTACTGTATAGTGTGGGTTTGATATCCGTTCTGAATATAAACTGTTGCATTGGTTCTTCACAGACAGGGTGTGGCACTACAAATTGTACCCTCCTTCAGATGGACGTTAAGCTGGGTGGCTGTCTGATCTAACATTAGCTGATGAACATTAAAGATTTTGTGGCATCTTTCACGAATGGTTGGCGGGTTATCACCGGCACCATGAACAAATTACAAATACCTGGCTAAATCACCTTTAGTCGAACAGTCAGACCTGGCCAGTTGGTTCTTCAAAGACTTGGGAAAAAAGTTCTCCAGTTGATTCCACAAGGCAGTAGTAGTTGTAGTCGTCTTGCTTTTGTTAGAAGTGCCACAATTCTATTTAATGTCGCTCGCTCTCCTCACCTCTGCTTGTGCACAGGACTGCAGTATGTAAGGTGGAGTCATAGTAGTAGTAGTAGAAGTAGCCGTAGTCTCAGTGGCCTATGGTTCGAGAGTCCGATCTGAGCCTGGGAGGTTGGCAGTTTGAACCCTGACCGAGTCGTACCAAAGAGTTTTAAATGCTTCGTGCTGTTTCTTTGCTTGACGTTCAGCATTTAAAAGGATAGAGTAAGGATAAACAACACTGCGAAGGCAATGGCAAACCACCCAGTACAATCCTTGCCAAGAAACTACTTCAGCATAAACAATGCTCGAAAAGAGTATGGTACATCAAAATCAAAAAGTAGGAGTCTTAGTTGTAGTTGTAGTAGTAGTGGTGGTGGTAGTAGTAGTAGTAGTAGTAGTAGTAGTAGTAGTGGTAGTAGTAGTAGTAGTAGTAATAGTAGCCAGGATTCCCCAATCATATAGTAGTTTACATTGGATTACATAAAAGGATCGTAGATGTATTTGATGTAATGATTAGTAGTGTAGTATTAATCAGATTTCGTGTTGTAATGGTTAGAGCATGCCATCTGGGTCTGGGAGATCAGCAGCTCAAACATACCAAAGATGAAAACATGGTACACGCTGCTTCCTTTCTTGACACTCAGCATTTAAAAGGATAGAGCCTGGACAAATAACGCTGGGAAGGCAATAGCAAACCACCTAGTATAATCATGCCAAGAAATGCTTCAGCAGCACCAACGCTCTGTAAAGAGTATTATATGATACATCAAAATCAAAAAAACCAATAGTAGTACTGCAGTTTCAATTCGGTTTTTAAAATTAATATCCCTGCTTGTTTCAAGGTTTAACATTATCTTTAATCCATCATTTTCCTTAGATTTCTGTCCAAAGACAACATATCATTTGCTTGTAAAAATTCCTTTCAAAGTCACTCTTGGCTTCTTTCCTCATACCTCTATTGAATTAAATGTACATCATGAACCAGGTCGATAGTTTGAAGTCCGTTACTCCATGAATCTACATTATCACCTCTGCCACCGAAGGTGAAGGAGGTTATGTTTTCACCCCCTTTATGTTTGTCTGTCTGTTTGTTTGTCTGTCTGTCTGTTTGTGGGCAGGATAGCTCAAAAAGTTGTGGATGGATTTGGATGAAATTTGGTGGACAGCTAGGGTGTCTGACAAAGACAAACTGATAACATTTTGGTGAAGATCTGGCTATTAATCCGGATACAATAATTTTTAAGTGATTCTTCACCACTGAGAGATCGGGCCAAAAATGATATAGAGCACGATATCTCAAAAAGTAATGGAAAGATTCGGATGAAATTTGGTGGACATGTTGGGTGTCTGACAAAGACGAATTGATTTGATTTTGGTGAAGATCCGCAGATCCGCAGGCAGAGGTATGCGCTCGACTGAGTACCCTTCTAGTTTTTAATGTTGTTGGTGGTGCAGGAAGCTGAACATGCAGAGCACTCTCCACCCTCCGGATGTTTGTCTTTGTTTACTTGTTCATCCACGATGTTCCCTCCAATGGTGCATCACGATTAGTCAAGAAACATTTCAAGGCTAGAACCATTTCTCTGCGGCCAAAGGAACAAAACAAAAAACGAAGCATCAATTTTTGGTTCAAGGTGAGCTCTGAGCAACGATCACAAAAGGCTTGGGTTTGTGAAATATGCTATTTGCAACTTTAAAGCTTTGCAAGGGCATTCTGATGGCCAGTCTTTATATGAATTATTATGACTAGAAGCAAAATTCAATGCGGGATCGACAAAAAGAAAAGTACAAAAACCTCGTCATAAAATTGAACAATTCAGTGATGATCAGAGACACTTGAGATCCCACTATAGATCATTTGACATTGACAAATTTGACATCCCATCACAATCATCCTTCAGTTTTATTGGATGACAAAATTATTCATCAAATAATTAACAGCCTCAACCCAGCCTATTGCAGGACAAGGCCCTCCCTCAGCTCATGGTGAGGGGTTGTTTGGCATTATCACCATGCTTGCTGCTAAGTGCAGTTTTGCAAGAGTGAGTAGCCTACGTGGGTATTGAAGCCACATGAGCCAGTGGAGAAAGAAACAAGTCTTTAACCACGCCACCAAATGGCCAACTAATTTGCCAAATAATTATATCTTTCAAATTGTTTGATAAGTTATGCTGTCCAGCAGATGAGGAGAGATTTGCTGATGTAGGCATTTCAAAAAGAAAAGGAAAACAGAGCAAACTAGAAGGGCACTCAGAAGAGTGTATACCTCTGCCATGTAATGCCTGATTCACGAGAACATATCCCAATACATTTTTGAAATATCCTGCTATATATCGTTTTTTTCCCCATCTCTCAATGGTGAAGAATCACTTTAAAAATTACATAATTCTCGTATATAGATCCAGATTCGGATCTTCACCAAAATCTAATGTTTGTCCTTGTCACACACACCCAGCCTGCCCATGAAATGTCATCCGGATCTGTCCACAACTTTTTGAAATATCCTGCACACAAACAGGCAGACAGACAAACAAACAAGAAGAAGAGGTCGGTCATACAGAGCACGATACTTGCAAAATCCATAAAACAGATTTTACCTCAAAAATAATTGGTGGTTGAATTCAGTGACCTGATATGTGAATCCTCTTCAAATTTCAAGTCAATCAGATGAAAATTGAGGATTTTAGAAACGACGAATTTGTTGACCTTTGGCCGATGTTGACCTTTTGACCTCAAAAACAACAGGCTTATGGCAAACTACCATAAGGTGGTGAGGTTCCATGAAGATCGGTTTAAAATTGTGACCTGTAGGTGATTCACAGACTCATACAGACAGACATAGACAGAATAACAAAATCGACTTACCAATATACTTGAAAAATCTTCGATTTTGCAAGTAACAAACAGACAGAGAGGGATGAAAACATAACCTCATTCAACTTCGGTGGGTGAAGTAGCCGCTTATTCTTAATTGCAAAAGTTTGTTGTCCCCAAAAATTTGTTGCTTTGAAGGCATTGTTTACGGAATAATTGCATTCTGGTTGCAATCAGGGTCGAGCGGTGGGGGGGGGGGGGGGTAGGGGATAATTTAATGAGAAATTGATTAAGTTGCATTTCCTGCTTAATTGTGCATTTTGCAAATATGGATGTAAAGTGGATAAATTATATCACAAGTTTATATAATAAATTACTTTATTTGTTTTAATTCGATCCATGTTTCAGCATCGTTCCCAGATCGTTACAAATGAAGGACAATTTATTGGCTGTCACAAAACTCGTTTAAGTTTGGCTAATCAAAAAGTCTGATTATCCTAAAACAACACATGCAAGGTTACAATGAATTGAGGTTCTTCCACTTGTCTTTGATCCATCTTTAGTCCTGAACCGTTGAAACCTTGCTCTGCCCTGACCTCAAAAGGTGAAACGGCTTGGAGGAATCCGAGTGCGAATGTGCAGGTAACAACGTTGGCTTTCATAATCACTGACCGACATCTCACCCTTTGTGTCTTGTGCATATTAACACACACCTAGCAATTCATCCGATTCACCTGTCTATCATCCGTCTCTATTGTTTGCCAGTTTACCACCCTTCTTACAGTGCTGTTGCCAAATATTTAGTAAAGAGCTTTCCACGGATATTAAATGGGATTGTTTTGCAGCATCTGGTAATTCACATTCAGTAAAACTTAATAAATCCCTTTCGAATGGATCAAGAAACATTAACCTGTAAAATGTTAATGGATTTACACTTACCTGTTACAAATCGTGCAATTTCACTGTTGTAATATTACCCGCTCGAGTGACGTAAGTGGATTGGTAATCACATGATACATAAATGTATTTACCAAAGCCTTATAAATGGAAAAGAAGAATAAGAAGAATCATGTTTTCATCAACAGAGCAAGGATTATGATTATGAAAGACAACCGAGCTCATACTTGCCTTATACTCATTGTATGGATCTCTAAGGTTATAACAATACATTACGGTGCTTCCGTAAGGGGGCTTGTAATGGTTCTTGGAATTATTTTATTAACATCATTCAAAACCTCCCTTTGAGACCAGTTGTCTTGCACTCATGACCCTGCATAATTAAAGTGCTAAGATGGGCCTTTTGTTTGCTGCCATCAAAGATGTTGTTCCCACATGCAAGTACACAAGTAGAAGGAAACATCCATGGATTTCGGCTAAAACTGTTGCCTTAGCTAAAAATAAAAACAAGTCGAGGTACATTCGAAGTACACCACTCCCATGCCAAATAAATAACAAATCTTACAGCGTGAGACATTGCCAGGGCACCTTAAAGGTCCCCGTCATGCAAAACTTTCTGGTTATTTATATATTAACTTGACCTTCCGGGAGAAGAAATCACCAATGTTTTTTTTTTAATCAAAAATGGGATAATTAGAGCAATATTTCGATCATTTCTGGTGCTTTTCACAACTTGCTATGCCCTGCCCCTAAAAAAAGTTGACTTCAGCGAATCGCAGCGTGACGTCACATACAGAAACTCGCACAGAGTGGATTGACTCGAGATCTCTAGAGTCTAGACCAGTGTTTCTCAACCTTTTTACCCTTGTGGAACCCTTGAAATAGTTTTCATGTCTCAGGGAACTCCTGCATCTAAATTATTATATTCCATTATTAATATCTAGCTCTTTTATATTTTTATCGTAGTTCACGTGGTAAATAGAATATATTTTTTCAGATACCTGGTTTAAGGAAAAAATGACCCCCTTTTTGTCAAATTTATTGGCAATGAAAAAAAACCTATTGCTCGTTTATGAGACCTCACACCGAGGTTTTAATTCACAAAAAAAAAAATTTTGTTTGTTTGAAAACGTCATTTTTGAAAGTGTTTGTCAACCCCGAGTCTGTTTGACAATTAAAAAACACACCTCATGTAACTTGATCAACAAAACATAAACAAATAAAGCTGAAGCAATAAAGGTAAACAGAAGAACTAACCTTGAGAGAGAGAGAGAGAGACCGCGCTAGGAAGCACAAAGATAGATGGACACCGTGCATGCGTCTTGTACTTGAGTCAGTCACTCAATGATACACGAATCTGCCGCGTACAGGATGTCCACTAACCAGTGAGGGCGGTTTCACACTGGCGCCATATAGACATCGTTAAATACATTCCCTATGGTTGTTATAATTGTAAATAATATAAGAGGTCAAAGCCTCTATTACAGGGGTCGGGAACGTTTTTGACCCAGAGAGCCATGAAAGCAAAATATTTGGAAATCTATTTCAGTGAGAGCCATATAATATATTTTAAGACTGAATTCAACTAAATGTGAGTATAATAAGCCTCTGAATTTATTCTTTTAAATAATGTTGTTATAATACTCACCATTAATGGGACTTCTGGTGCTGCATCGATTTGCTGATGGCTTTGTTGTCTGGTTGGTACTTGGTGAGGTTAAGCTTCATGCAAGCGTTGAGGTTTTCATCCGTTAGACGTAATAGTAGGTTGGACTTGATGTTTTTAAGATGTGAGAATGACTGCTCACAGACATACGTAGATCCAAACAAGGTCAATACAGCAATACTCACACGCTGCAGTGTGAGGTATGTGACAGGAAGCGCTGCTCCAAGTTTTGATAATTAGCTGGTCTTCGGGTTGAAGTTTTTTTCATTTCTGTCCACATGTGCTTGCTCGCCAACTCCGCTTTCTGTTGTGCGATTCTTTCCAAATCTTCATTCAGTGACTTGAACTTATTCACCCACATGTCTGAGGCCTTCAGGTCAGCCACTTCTCATTCAAAATCTCTGACGGAGACACCAGGAATGTAACTCAGGTCGGCTGTGTTCAGTGAACACTCGTTTGGATGGGTGATGAACTTAAAAAAGACGAGTGTGCTCACAAAATTCTCCAAAGCGTGCTTTGAATGACTGTAGGAGACTGGATGTGAAGCCAGCTAACTGGTGGAGATCAAAGTTTTGAGTGGGCTCACTTGTTGTGCATGCATCTTTAAATTGTCTCAGTTTTTCAAAATGTAGTAAACGACCTGTTTCAAGATCCATGATAAAGAGCTCCAGCTTGTTTTCAAAAGCAAACACGGCTTGTTGAAGGGATAACACTGTATTTCCAATGCCTTGCATTTTCACGTTGAGCTCGTTCAGATGTTCAGTCATATCCACGAGATAGTAAAACTTGAGGAGCCACTCAGTTTTGGCTAGCTCAGGATGCTCAATCCCTTTCATTTCAAGGAAAGTCCGGATTTCATTTAGGCAAGCCGCAAAACGGCTAAGCACCTTCCCTCTTGATAACCAACGCACATTGCTGTGCAAAAGCAGACCGTGATAGTTATTTCCAACTTCATCCAGCAGTGTTTTAAACTAGCGACCATTTAAGGCTCGGGCAACAATAAAATTGATCACACGAATGACCAGCGACATCACTTCGCCAAGCTGCCCATCACACATCTGAGCACAAAGTGCCTCCTGGTGTAGAATGCAATGGAAACTTAAGAAGGGTCTATTTTCATGTTCATGGAGAAGCGCCACAAATCCTTTGTTTTTCCCCACCATACACGGAGCACCATCAGTACACACTGAGATAAGTTTATCCATTCGTAGATTTTTTTCTTGAGCGAACTCCATGAAAGACTTGAATAAATACTCACCTCTTGTGGACCTTTTTATTGGCAGAACAGCAAGACTTTCTTCGCGCAGTGTATCACCAGCAGCATATCTTGCAATCACACTGAACTGCGACAAATGGCTTACGTCTGTTGACTCATCCAAAGCCAGGGAAAAGAACGGCGCTGTATTTATGTCCTTCACTTGCGTTTCCTCCACTTGGTTTGCCATCATGATGGTACGATCATGAACAGCTCTTGCCGACCGAGGCATGTCTTGTATCCGTTTGATTATCTTGTCTTTGTTCGGAAGATCATCAAAAAGTTCATTGGCTACATCCAGCATGAACGTTTTAGCATCCTCGCCATCTCTGAATGGTTTTCCGTTACTCACTATTGCTAAAGATCCAGCAAAGCTAGCGGAATTATAGTCACCTTGCCGGGTCCATACGCGGAGTTGCTGCTGGCTGGCTTGCACCCTGCTCAGTAGCTCTTGGCACGCTTTCTTTCTGCTGCTCCCGCAGGGGATTTTTATGCAAAGGTAGCATGGCGCGTGTCGAAGTTCCGCTTTATATTCAACCGTTTCATCGATGCAATTTTGTCATTGCAAATTAGACACACCACAGAACCTGCTCTCTCCACAAAGGCGAATTCTTCGGCCCATTCGTCCTGAAATGTACGATACTCCTCATCTTTTTATTTTCGCCATCTTCTTCATCGAAGGGTTAGCTTTGAGAAAATGAGAGATTGGGAGATGTTGACCCAACTGAGGCTTGGCAAATAGTGAGTCTGGCTGGCCTGCACACAGGCTTATATACTCGAGAGGTGCGGCGCGGCCGGCCGACTCTGGGATGCTGTCGCCTCAGCGGTGGCGCATGATTGGTTGAGATGAATTCCGCTACGCATCTCGGCGGCGGCACGTCATTGGAGGAACCGAAATCACTAGTCGCCTCGGCCGCATGACTGGACGAAACAAAAACCGCTTCAGCCAATTCGGAGGCGTTTTTTTTCTTCTCTCCTTCTGCCAAGTTCAGCCCTGCACGTGAATGAAGCACGACACCATTCAAACTATAGGTAAAGCTTCCACGAGAAATATTGGGCTTTCAAAGTTTCAAACTCCAATTTTATCTGCGAGCCAGATGCAGTCATCAAAAGAGCCACACCTGGCTCGTGAGCCACACGTTCCTGACCCCTGCTCTATTATAATAACCAAGGAGTTTCCAACAATGTGCCGTACGTGTATAGTAAAATTACGAATATTAAATCAAACAAAAAATACTCAAAAATACATTAGCCTATTTATTACTGTTTCTCGCGGAACCCCTAGCGAACTCTTGCGGAACCCTAGGGTTCCGGGGAACCCCGGTTGAGAAACACTGGTCGAGACTAGTCCGATAAATCAGTCGTCCGTCCGACTAGGCCGATAAATCTGACGTGCTGTAACTTTCTTTTATTATTCTCTTTTCTTCATTGTTTTCTACTCTTTCTACTCTTCTCTCTCTCTCTCTCTCTCTCTCTCTCTCTCTCTCTCTCTCTCTCTCTCTCTCTCTCTCTCTCTCTCTCTCTCTCTCTCTCTCTCTCTCTCTCTCTCTCTCTCTCTCTCTCTCTCTCTCTCTCTCTCTCTCTCTCTCTCTCTCTCTCTCTCTCTCTCTCTCTCTCTCTCTCTCTCTCTCTCTCTCTCTCTCTCTCTCTCTCTCTCTCTCTCTCTCTCTCTCTCTCTCTCTCTCTCTCTCTCTCTCTCTCTCTCTCTCTCTCTCTCTCTCTCTCTCTCTCTCTCTCTCTCTCTCTCTCTCTCTCTGTCTCAGCTTGTGGCTGCTGGTTGCATCATTGGTTGGGATGCGGCGATGCCACTGATGCAGTGTCCCCCTCACCAGTTCACTGGTGCTCATTTTTCCGACCTCGGAAGGATGACAGGCTGAGTCAGCCTCCTGGTGTATTTTAATTCAGCGGCCAACGAGGCTTGAACTCAGGACCCTCGGATCCCAAGCTGCCACCCTCACCACTAAACCAACACCAGGCTTATTGTTTTCTTCTGGTGCTACATGACAACAGTAGGAATAAAATAAATAAAAATGCAACAGAACGTCAGATTTATCGGACTACTCGAGACAATTGTGTCACAAGGTGTGTTCTGCACACAAGTTTTCATCGTATCCAGACAGCGAGATTGCTTCGTTTTATGCGCGGAGAGATACGGCCAATGACATGCGCCGGCCTTGCTTGCGATTTATTCGCCGCGGAGAACCATTTCCGCTGCGCTGCGCCGCGTTGGTCACGTCACCTCACTAAAATATTTCTGATATCGAGCAGTATGCAAGTCGAATTTACATTATTGAATTAGGAATAGGATTTAGTCTAACCAGTTGTTATTGCCAAGTCTTCCTTCGATGTCCTCCCGATCATAATGAACGCTGGGAATTTCATCGCCATTTTCCTCTGCTTGTCCTGCTTCGGGCTCGAACTGCTAAGGCCGTATTTCATTTCCAGCTGCCTGAACTTCACCTCCTGCGACTACGTTATCCGACAATTCTCCATGTGATTCAGACCAAAATCCTCAATTTCTCTCACACTCACTGTCGTTACCAGACAAATGAAAGTCCATGCCATCCATTATTCAAAACCAAATGTTTGATTTTTTTTAAGCAGAAATGAACGAAGTCATTGAGTCGACCAATCAAATGTGGAAACACACAGCCAATATAATCACGTAGACCACCAACCCGAGTAATTTATGTGCAGCCTTTATAATCCTGTAGTTGACGTCATGTGGGTTACGCCCCTTTCAGGAGAATTTTTAGGGGCGTTCCCGAAGAGGTTTGTTTTTTTAATTATACATTTTATAGAATGAGTATTGTGAAAAAAAACATTGTCAGATCTGAAATCACGATGAAAAACTCCTATAGGACATATATAAATGAAATTTCAGAACTTTTGCATGTCTGGGGACCTTTAAGCGCACAGCGGCACGGCGATGCCGCCGTGCAGCACATGGATACGGAATTGGGAGGGAGCGGTGTACAATAATTGAAAGATTAATTGTGTAATTAAAATAAATAAATAATAATCGGAAAATAATTAATTCCTTAATCAGTTGGCTAATAGCATGCTAAAACCACTACTGCTTCATCCGAATCTGTACCTTTTTAAAAATTAAGTAATTCACCGAGAAATGAATAATTAATTGATCAATCAATAAATCAACAAGGACATATGTGTCCAAGAGCCGCGTCATTCCACCAGTCAACAACAAGAAGAAGAAGAACGCAGAGCTCTCTTAGAGCCAGCATTCGCAATGCGACGCGGAAAGGTTTTGCCTTCACCAGAAGAAGAAGAAGAAGAAGAAGAAGAAGAAGAACAACGCGGAGCTCTCTTAGAGCCAGCGTTCGCTATGTGAGACGCGGCTAAAAATATCCTTTATAGCCAAATCACTTGTTCATTGTCCTGTCCAAATATCAGCTTCCCAGCTCAAAGGGTGCCTGAGATATTTCCCAGATGAGAAAGAAAATAAATAAGGAATTAATAAATCGATAATAATTAATTAATTGATTAGTAAAAATATTTATATAAAAAATACCGTTTTTGCCAAAACACATCTTCACTTTGGTCCCAAAATTTCAGTTTTCCTGCTGAAATATTGCCCAGACAAATAAGAAAGGAAGAAAGAAAATGGAGTAAAAACTGAGTACTCCCCTCAGCAGCCAGCAATGATGTTATGCATCACCTGGATATGGAATTTGGAAGGAGCAGTGTACAACAGGGCAGCCATTAATAACTTTGATAATCATTACTTGTGGACCAAGTCCAAACAGCTTTGTAATGATATTAAATCCTTGACCAGAGCATCCATCAGGACTATTCTCTGTGCAGAGTGTCGGTGCTGCTGAAGCAGTCTCGTGGGCTATTGGGCACAATCCTGGACGGGTCGCCACTCCAACACAGGATACTCAAATGGCTCAATCATCCCAGCAAGCGAATACTCATTTTGCCAACCTCAGAAGGATGACAGGCTGAGTCAACCCCACCTGGTATTAATTCAACAGCCAAGCAGGATTTGAACTCAGGACCTTAAGATCCCAAGCCCATCACCCTAACCAGCAAACACCAGGCATTTGACCAGACAGTCATATTATAGTTATGTTAACGACTGAACTCTGAATTATTCATCAATCCTAACCGTTTTTGGTCGTTTGTAGGTCGCCAACTGCGTAAAAGTACAATTATTAGTTTACAATCAGAAACCGGCACTGTCAGTTACCCTACTTGTATTGCTCGTCATTTTATTCAATTATTTCAAAACAATTTTACCAAGTACACTGACAGTTCCAGTAGTATTTCATGTGACTATACCTCGTCAGTTTCTCGTTTGGTTAACATCTCCACCAACCCAGTTGAGGTTAAAAAGCTTTTTTTTAAAGTCTGATCTTAACATGTATCAATCTTTTGGTCATGATGAAGTTTCACCGATGCTACTCAAATTCGGAGCTGATAGTTTAGCTCAGTCTCTTACTAAACTATTTAATTTGTCTTTCACATCTCATACTGTTCCTTGACTGTTCTGCTGTTCTGTATCTCGTACTGTTCTGACTGGAAACTGGCCAATGTTGTTCCATTATTCAAATTCGGCGATCGTCATGACAAATTTTTGGAAAGAATTGTTTCCCGACACCATGTTAATCATATGTTATAGAGGGGAGATCATTTCACATAGCCAACATGGTTTCTTGCCCAAACGTTCTTGTGTTACACAACTAACATCATTGTATCAGATTTGGCCTAACATTCCAGTTGTGCCTAAACCACCACGTATTGATGAAAATTTTCTAGATTGGTCTCAGGCTTTTGACCGATTTTTTACAAAAAATACACAAGTATGGTGTATGCGGACCGATGTTTAACTGGTTCCAGTCATATCTCAGCAATAGGTTACAACGGGTTCAGTTTATGGGTTCTCATTTGGATTGGGCGGTAGTCCATTCTGGTGTACCCCAAGGATGTGTACTTTACTCCTCTACTTTTCAATTTGTTTCCTTTTGAGTATTCTGTCTAATCTCAAACAATATGCTGACGACATTGTTTTGTACAGAATTATCAAAAATCACCATGATGAGGTGGTGCTCCAGAATGACTTGCAGCACGTAGATTAATTATATTGGTGTAATTCAAATCACATGGCTCTAAACTGAAATAAATGTAAACTTATGTGCATAACTCATTCTATAAATCCACCAAAACCAACTTATCAAATTGGCATTCACACTCTAGATAATGTTGACGGTCACAAGAACCTTGGGGTTCATTTCCAGAGACCTCAGCAGGAAACAGCACATTAACTGTGTTACCTCTGAGGCTACCTGACTTAATGGTTTCTTCGAGAGAGTCATCAAATCAAGAAACAATAAAATTCTCACTTCTCTTTATTGTTCTATTGTTAGGCCCTATCTGGTGCCCTGCCCTCTCAACTCAACAAGATACTTTCGAGAGTACCCAGGCATTTTACACATTTTTGTTTGGGTTGCCCTAGAAGAGCTTCTATCAACTCGATAAATGAAATCCATTACTCTGATAGGTGTACCCAGGTAGGTCTGCCTTTATAACAGAATGCACTTCCTCAATATTGTTTTTGTTGTTAAATATTTCTCCAACAAATTTGAATTATCCATTGATGGTAATTTCTGTCAATCCCAGACATGCACTGATGTGATGAAATTTCAGCACCAGCAGATAAGGACCAATGCTGCTCATTACTCTCTTTTTCATGAATTTCATCGATCATGGGACTCACTTACTCCGGAAATTAAAGATACTGTTGTTTTTGGTCTAATCCCGTTAGTAGATAATAAATGGGGTTTCTGGGACACCCATTCAAATGAATGGGGGGAAAGGGAAAAACTTTCTGACTCAAGCCCAAAAGCTCAAAATAGGCGACTGATTTTCTCCCCACTTTTCCCCTTCCCTCCCATACAAGCAAAAGTAAAATTGAGACTGATTTTCTCCCCACCTATCCCCTTCCCTCCCATACAAGGAAATGTAAAATTGAGACTGATTTTATCCCCACCTATCCCCTTCCCTCCCATATAAGCAAATGTAAAATTGAGACTTACTGATGAAAGCATTTATTCCCTTTCATATTTTCATTCCACCCAAAGAGCGAACCAACGAATATTTGTCCATGTTCTACTTTAGGGAATAACTTAATTTTCTTATAATATTCATTTCCATCAAGTATATTCACAAAGAATAACTTGGAACTCGGTTCTTGGTTTAAGTGTCTTTGTTGTGCAGAAATGAAATGATAAACTTCTCTTAATGCTCTTATTTGACCACCTCCTGAGCCACATATCATTTTGAGATTGTAGTAAATTGTTTTTCCATTGTTCAATTGATAACCATTAAAGTTTTCAGTCCATTCAAGGATATTAATTTTTTTCTTTACATCCTCCAACTTATTTGTAATTAAATTTATCCGCTTATTTGTTTTATCTACTTTTACCCCAGTTATTTCTTCAATAAGACTTATTGGGTGGTCGCTTGACTACCGTTATTCTCAGGTTTTCCGTCTGTCTGTATGTATGTAATGGTCAGCTCTGGAGGCCAGAGGAGTCAACCAATTTTGATGAAACCTGACTGGTAGGTTCATACCAGGATCTAGTTGTATGCTTTTGAGCACCGTTGCTATGGACGCCACCGTTGCCCAGCAACGGGAATTTGAAGTTTTTGAAAAATCCTTAAAAAAATCAAAAATCGGCTTCCGCGCTTTTATGTGCACTATAATCAACCTCTTTGTCAAAATTTTCAGCCCGATCCATCAAAAACTGTATGACTAGTATGCAATTATATAGCGACCACCCATGTCGCCTACCGCCTTGTTTGATATTTCTCACATTCTTTATGTTTCCCATTTAAATACCAAGGCTGATTACATCTCCACTCTTTGGTTTGGTTATTGCTTGGTTCTATCATTTCTAAGTCAGAAAAAGACGGCGGTAGCCTGTTAAAATTCACAACCCAATATCTTAACACTTATACTTATAAACATAAGGGAGACTATTGATTCCATTCTCTAAAATATATCTTTTATCATCAAAAGCTCCTAATGCTTTCTTATTTATCAATTCTGCATATAATTGATGTTTATAACTTCTTATTGTATTCATTTTTCTGTACTCTTCCTTCTTTAAGGTTAAACAGTTGTAATAATGTTTAAAGTTTATTGTTTCCTTGATTATATTTTTCTTTATTCCCTTTAGCTTCTTATCACACCTTTCAATGTTATTATTTTCAATATACGTGAAAGCATAAGACTTTGATCTCAATCCTATAAATTCACTCATGACCTTCCCACCCAATTCATCTTTAAACTTACCAATAACCTTTTTATTCTTTGATGAAAACAACACATCACCTGACATAATTACTCGTATCATATATATCAATATTATCAATCATATCCTCATATTCATCACTTGTCTTAATTTCTAATATAAAACTATCTGTATCCATATATAACAATGACACATTATCCTTATACTTTGATTTTAAATTATTATAGTCATCATCATACATTAACGACTTTGACAAGTCAAGAATTGTTGTTCCTATATAAATAGGTTTATCCATTTCAATACTCTTTTTTCAAATGAATAGCACAAAAGTTCTCTGAAAACACATCCGCTTGCTCAAAACTTGGTCTATTAATTAACTTTGAAGCCTGTTTCCAAGATGTAGCAAGTCTTATGTTTTGTCGATTCCTAACATTTTCCATAGTCTTTCCAAATACAGCATTATTCATTAATTTATAAAAGTCCTTCTCAAAATCTGTTTTTGCTTCTGTTCTCCTTTTTGTATTAAAATTAATATACTTCTTTAACCAATGACTTTGTTTAAATTTCAAAATCCGATGAATTTTCCTCACTCTCAACCCAGCAGATAAATATTGTCTCAAGTTCCTTTGATGCAAAACAACTTTCTTTCTCATTTAATGTAGTAAGTAGTTTTTCTGTAGATTTACCTTTTATATTAAATGACTGTAAGTAGAGGATAAATGGGGCTTCTGGGGCATCCATGCAAATGAATAGGGAAAAGGGGGAAAACTCTCTGAATCAACCCCAGAAAAGCCCAAAACAGGAGACGGATTCTCCCCCCCCCTCCCATACAAATGAATAGGGGAAGCTCTCTGACTCGAGGCCCATCAGGTTAAAACAGGAGAATGATTTTCTCCCCCCCCCGCCCCCATACAAGCTCATGTTAAATTGAGACTGTCTTAAGGCCCAAAAAACCCACAATAGGAGAATGATTTTCTCCCCCCACCCTCTGACTCTCTGACACAAGGCCCATCAGGTCAAAAGAGGAGGCTGATCTCTGCCCCATTGAGTACATGTTAAACTGAGACTTGCTGATTTCCTTTTATATTTTCATTCCACTCAAAGAGTGATCCAACGAATATTTGTCCATGTTCTTCTCGAGGTAATTAATTGATGTTCCGATTACATTCATCACCATCCAGTATATTCACAAAGATTATTTAAGAACTTAATTCTTGGTTTATATGTCTTTGTTGAGCAGAAATAAAATGATAAACTTCTCTCAATGCTCTTGTTTGACCACCTCCTGATCCACATATCATTTTGAGATTGTAGTAAATTGTTTTTCCATTGTTCAATTAATAACCATCAAAGGTTTCAGTCCATTCAAGGATATTAATTTTTTCCTTTACATCCTCCAACTTATTTGTAATGAAATTTATCCGCTTATTTGTTTTATCTACTTTTACCCCGGTTAATTCTTCAACAAGACTTATTTGATATTTCTCACATTCTCTATGTTTCCCATTTAAATACCAAGGCTGATTACATCTCCACTCTTTGGTTTTGTTATTGCTTGGTTCTATCATTCATAAGTTAGGAAAAGACGCCCTCAACACTTATACTTATAGCCATAAGAGATACTCTTGATTCCATTCTCTAAAATATATCTTTTATCATCAAAAGCTCCTAATGCTTTCTTATTTATCTCTTCTGTATATAATTGATGTTTATAACTTCTTATTGTATTCATTTTTCTGTACTCTTCCTTCTTTAAGGTTAAACAGTTGTAATAAAGTTTAAAGTTTATTGTTTCCCTGATTATATTTTTCTTTATTCCCTTTAGCTTCTTATCACACCTTTCAGTGTTATTATTATCAATATATGTAAAAGCATAAGACTTTAATCTCAAACCCACAAATTCACTCATGACTTTTCCACCCAACTCATCCTTAAACTTACCAATAACCTTTTTATTCTTTAATGAAAACAACATACTATCAGACTTATAATTACTTGTATCATATATATCAATATTATCAATCACATCCTCATATACATCACTTATCTTAATTTCTAATATAAAACTATCTGTATCCATATATAACAATGACACATTATCCTTATACTTTAATTTCAAATTATTATAGTAATAGTCATACATTAACGACTTTGACAAGTCAAGAATTGATGTTCCTACATAAATAGGTTTATCCATTTCAATACTTTCTTTTTTCAAATGAATAGCACAAAAGTTCTCTGAAAACACCTCCGCTCATTCAAAACTTGGTCTATTAATTAACTTTGAAGCCTGTTTCAAGATGTAGAAAGTCTTATGTTTTGTCGATTCCTAACATTTTCCATAGTCTTTTCATTTTTCATTTTCCATTTTCCAAATACAGCATTATTCATTAATTTATAAAAGTCTTCTCAAAATCTGTTTTGTCTTCTGTTCTCCTTTTTGTATTAAAATCAATATATTTCTTTAACCAATGACTGTTTAAATTTCAAAATTCGATGAATTTTTCTCACTCTCAACCCAGCAGATAAATATTGTCTCAAGTTCCTTTGATGTAAAACATAACTTTCTTTATCATTTAATGTCGCAAGTAGTTTTTCTGGAGATTTACCTTTTATATTAAATGACTGTTGGTAATCACTTAACCATTCTTTTCTTGGACTTTCTTTATCAGGGGCATAAGGTAGGTCTTTATGTTTGTTATGAAGTTCTTCTAGATATTTTAAATCAACCTCAAAATAATATGCAACTTCAGCTTCATCCATTTATTTTTGAGAGGATGTCAAGTCATTTTAAATGTCATTTTATGTCATTTTAAATCAACAATGTCAAGTAAAACTTTTTCATAATGTTTTTCTTTAACCCATTTAAGTTTTCCATTCGGTAAAGATTGAGACATAGCCCACCAATACAAATTGTTAGCATCATAATACATCAGGGAAGAGTTGTCCTCATTCTTATTATAATCAGGAAGATATTTGTTATTTGCTTTAGCATATCTCTTGGAACATACTTGAAATATTCCTCCTCTTTTAGCCTTCTCTATCATTAAAAGCATATCTATATCACTGATTTGTTTTGTCAGTTTTAACCTAGAAATTTATCTCCAAGACAGAAACTCCAAGACAAGCCCGGGGCTGTGTAATAGTGAACGGGGTCTAATCCATAAGAATTTTTTATTATGACAGACTTCTAAAAGTTTCAAACACATCAACCAATAATAATACATCAGTTTTAAGATACAAATCATGATATTCTCCAAGATTCTTTATATTAAACTTCTCCCAAACCTTTTTAGCTTATGTATAATCTCGATCGGAAATATGAGTTTTATTTAACTTTCCATAGAAACTTTCCCTTGAAGGAAGTTGAGTTTCTTTAAATTTCTCAAATGAATCCATATAGTCATATGGCACACCAGAAGAAGAAGAAGAACAACAACAACAACAACAACAACGCCGAGCTCTCTTAATTTTAATTTGGAAGAGTAAATAATGAAGAAGAAGAGTAATAAAATGAAGAAGAAGAGTAAGAAAATGAGGAAGAAGACTAATAAAATGAAGAAGAAGAGTTATAAAATGAAGAAGAGTCATAAAAAGAAGAAGAGTAATAAAAAGAAGAAGAGTAATAAAATGGAGAAGAAGAGTAATAAAATGAGGAAAAAGAGTAATAAATGAAGAAGAAGAGTAAAAAATGAAGAAGAGAAAAAATGAAGAAGAGTAAATAATGAAGAAGAAGAGTAAAAAATGAAGACGAGTAAAAAATAATGAAGAAGAAGAGTAAAAATGAAGAAGAAGAGTAAAAAATGAAGAGGAAGAAGAAGAGTAAATAATGAAGAAGAAGAAGAAGAGTAAAAAATGAAGAGTAAAACAATGAAGAAGAAAAGAAAAAAATGAAGAAGAAGAGTAAAAAATGAAGAAGAGTAAAAAATGAAGAAGAAGAAGAGTAGAATAATGAAGAAGAAGAGTAAAAAAATGAAGAAGAAGAGTAAATAATGAAGAAGAACACTAAAAATTGGAGAGAAAAATGAAGAGGAGTAAATAATGAAGAAGAGTAAATAATAAAGAAGAGTAAATAATGAAAAAGAAGAGTAAAAAATAACGAAGAAGAAGAGTAAAAAATGAAGAAGAAGAGTAAAAATAAAGAAGAAGAGTAAAACAATGAAGAAGAGTAAAAAAAATGAAAAAGAAGAGAAAAAATGAAGAAGAAGAGTAAAAATTGAAGAAGAATAAAACAATGAAGAAGAAGAGTAAAAAATGAAGAATAAGAGTAAAAAATGAAGAAGAGTAAATAATGAAGTGCTAAAATAAGACATGCTAAAAATTATGACGTCGTCACATTGTGTGGCAGCCATCTTGGATAGAAAAACACACCTTTTCCGATTAACACTAAACTTGACAGACGTGTTCCAACACACGGTTTGTAGCAGAATATAAATTTGTGATGTCATAGGTCACATGGTTCGTCAGCTCTCTTGGATTGAAAATTAATAATTTTTTTTAATCTTCTTCTCCAGAACAGCCGGACAGATCGAGGCAAAAATTCACGCACACTTTCCCCAAGACATCCTTTCACAAGTTTTTTAATTTCTATTTGATAGGTCACACGGTTTGGCGGCCACGTCAAATTTACCCTAAAACCCTCAAACATCTTCTTCTCCAGAACGGCCGGTCAGATCGAGGGGAAACTTCACGTACGTATCGCACCCGAGCGGTGAATATAAGTTTGTTAATTTCTAACCGATAGGTCACACGGTTCGGCAGCCACGTCGGACTCAAGAACAACATTAAATATCGTTTTCTCCAGAACCGCTCATCCTATCGTCGCGAAACTTTGCGACCGTCGTTTAATCTCACGTCGTATGAAAGGCATCGTGTACGGGTACCCGGTCATCACTGCCAGCAGTTATAAAGTGGCAGTTCTAGTTCCCTTTTGTGATAAGAGATCAATCTCTTCTTGATTTGAGAAATGCGATTTAAGATTCAGGAAGTTTTTAATATTTGATACGAAGTTAGATAATGGACTTGACATAAACTTGTATGTGTCAAGAAATCTGATATGGGTTATGGGGGATGTATGAATTGTTTTTGTGAATGAGATGTATTTTTCATCTGTGTTAGGAATGGCAGAAATATCTCCAGATGTCTTTGAAAGTTCATTTATAAATAGATGTGTGTCATAGTGAGCGTTGTTATGAAGAAAGACAGGAATAAAGTTTGGAGGCTTGTAATTAAGATTACAACGGTAATGAGCTGGACCTCTATATTTACCAGTAAGATGACAGTGATCCCTAACCTTGACGTCTCCCTCAATTTTCTCCTCACAAATATGACAGATACTGTTCTTTCTAAATTCCTTTTTCTCTCGCTTTGTTAATGACATTGGTTGATAGGTTTTCACCATTATTTCTCTTAGTCTTATACAGTCTTTTTCCAATCATCTTACAAACTCCTCTGAGGCATCTTCTCCTCTATAAAGTTCTAACTTGTATTTATCACCAACAGATGATTAAATTTAATAACAGAAACCACAAGGAGTATGTTTTTATTTTGATATTTATTTGTGTATGATTTCTTTGGATTTGGAGAAACAGTATTTATCTTTTCAAGGATACTTTCAAAACTAGCATATATCACAAACGGATGTTTTATAGATTTGTTAAAATCTTTGAATGATATGTTTGAACCTGCTTTTGGTAAATTGATTACGGTTGATTTATGATTACTACAATATTTTGAATGTTGATTTGATCGTTATTTTGTGTGACAGGAGTTGAGACATCTCTTACAAGGATACGTTTTACATTTTCTCTTATATAGTTATGATTTGGTTAATCTTGAGAAATTTTTGATGAAAGCATAATGTGATTTTTCCTTTGAAGTAAAGTGGAGAAGGTCAATGTGTGTTTCATCATTTTTATCGTTGTTTGAAATTTTAAATATCTGAACTTTGTTTGTATCCGTTAATCCATATACATTAACAGATAGATTATTCATTTTCTCAAATTTAGGAATATCTCTCAATGACATTAGAAACTTTAAATCTTTAACATTTAATGCATTCTCGTATTTCTTATAATGTTCAACCCTTTCAGGATTCCATTGTGGAGGATGTAAGTGAGCAAGAACAGACCATAGAAAGCATTTATTATCTTTGTTTTGAATATTAACAACCATGTTCTTAAGTTTTATATCTTTTGGTAAATCAATACAAGAAGAAGCTTGAAGAGGATCTGATTTTAAGATGTGTATATCTAAAAAGATTATTTTTGTAATAGTAAATCCACTACCTACTAGAGTGTTATCAACATCTTGTTCTTGTCTCTGGAGTTCATCGTAAACATCACATCTTACAAAATCTTGAAATGATGAGATAAAGTGAAGGTTTGTCCTCATATAGGGAGTAGTTTCATCGTCTTGTCTTACCATTTTCAATTTTACCCCCATATAAAACTTAAAAGTTTTCATTTCACTTAATGTGTTTTTAATTATAGTCTCACTACTTTGTTTAACCATATCAACAGCTTCCATGATCGAAGATGGTCCAGGGGCTTGAAAAACGAAACAATCTTATTTTTATATGCCCTTTAAATGCCCCATCAGTGTTTTCAATGGAGAATTTAGCTTCCCTTTCTTCATTGTTCTTGTGTTTGCGTGATTGAAGGTGTTTTTTATCAAAAAAATTGAAGAATATCATTATCACATCTATCACAATATTTTGTTTCTTGGTCAAGTGGAGATATTTGTCTGAAAAGATTGAATGTATGTTTGTTGGTTTGAAGGTGTTTTTTTTTATAATATTTATATTCGTGATTACAAACATCGCAGTGCGTTGTATTCACCATATTTATATAATAAAACTTTGCTGAAAATAAAATTTTCTTGATGAAAATTTAGTTTAATTAATAGGTGAATCTGTGCTTAAAACCATTTTATCCTCCAACTTTTTTCACTTAATAAATACAATGTAACAAAACACAAAAGACAAGCTTCAATCAATCTCTTCATTTGTAAAAGATACTGAGAAATATGTCAAGGATGTAAAATTGAACAAAGATAAATATAACAACTATTGGATAAAAACAATTATGGTGAATAATATGAGTTCTTCAATTTACTTCAGTGGAAGGGCTTTTAGTATATCTGGAAGAACATCAATTAAAGTATCTTTAACAAAAGTTTCTCCTCTCCTTCTGGTAATATATTCAAAACTAGAAAAAGCAATGAAACAAGAAAAAGTATCAAAAAATAAAAACCTTATGGATGAAGCTTTAGAAAGAAAAGATAAGACCATCTGTAATATGCAAGGAGAAATTTGTATTTTTTTTCAACAACCCTAAAGATGTAAATCCTGATGAAATGAAGGATGTTAATATATCAGGTGAAATGACATTTCGTTCAATAGTAGTTAAGGATCATTTTAAAATTACCTTTAATACAAAAAATGTCGTAATTGAATCCGTTAATGAAAAAAGTATCTATATATTGATGGTAATGTTTTTTCAACTAATTAAATATGAGTTATTATTCAACTGAAGATTTTGAAGATTATGAAAGTGATGACAGTTATGATACTGAGAGTTTGTGTTCAAATGACAGTTATGATACTGAGAGTTTGTGTTCAAACGATATTTATGAAAGTAGTTTTATAGATGATTGCGAAAGTACCGAAGATGATACCGAAGATGAATTTTAGTTGAAGTAAAGTTTTACTTTATAAATATGCTAGATTTTGAGCCTCTTGAATTCCCTGATTCTCCATATGACATATTTGAGAATTGTCCTGCACATGAAAGACGGGGATTAAACACAGAGTCAAAAGCCTATAAACAAT
Source organism: Eptatretus burgeri (assembly GCF_056783735.1). NCBI lineage: Eukaryota > Metazoa > Chordata > Myxini > Myxiniformes > Myxinidae > Eptatretus > Eptatretus burgeri. Next base: position 16,328,566 of record NC_140973.1, read on the forward strand.
GTATATTCTGTGATTATATTCTAATTAATGATAATAAAAAATATAAAAAGGAAAATGATTCTTTTAGATTTACACCAAAAATGAATTGCTTTACAAGATTGATTAGAGAAATGAATGTAAAGTGTGAGGGTGATAACACACCTTTCCTTACAATGGAAGAAACTGAACATATAAGAGAAATGTTCAAAGGATTGTTGTTATATATTATTCACGATTGTCATTTTCAGGGAAATATCAACACAAGATATTGTATAAATAAAATAATGGATTATCTTGAAATTAAACCCGAACTTAGGATAAAATATAGAGTTTCGTAAAAGGCCAATAATAAATTAAATAACCTGTTTTCCAAAGATATAAATTGATGATTCTTTACCCATTTTGGAAAATAAGATAAAATGTAACAACCATAAAAATCTTCCAAATTCATTAAGATGTCTCATAGTTGGTTCAAGTGGATGTGGAAAAACCTGCTAACTTTTAAAGATGCTCCTTACTCCCAACTTTTTACATTATGATAATTTAATAATTTTCACAAAGTCAAGTTTTCAACCTGAGTATCAACTACTCTCACAAGGTTTTAATGCTGGTCTTCAAAAAGAAGATATAATTGATTTATTTAAACTTCAAAACAAACAAAATGATTACAACATTGAAGATATAATACAACTATTTTGTGATACACAGAGATATAAAAAGAAATCAAAACCGATAACTTGTATTCTTAGTGATAATACGGATGATATACCTTCTCCCCAAGATTTGGATAAATCAAAAAAGAACCTCGTTATCTTTGATGATTGTGTTGAGAGAAACCAAATGGTAATGGACAGCTACTGCACAAGAGGGAGACATTCTTCTTGTAATTGTATTTATCTTAGTCAATCATACTTTCAACTCCCTCGTCGTTCCATAAGAAACAATGCTCATACTTTTATTTTAATCAAGTTAAATTCAATATATATAAGCAATTTTTGGAGAGATAATTGTTCTACATTATGTAGTAAAAAGGAATTTGGGGATTATATGAAACACATGACTGAAAAATATAAATATATTGTTGTGAAAAAAGATGAGATATTAAGGGATATATTTTTTTTTATTTTATAAACAATTACATATATACATGACAACTATTATCATAAATCTTGTGGGTAAATCTGCTTCTGGAAAAAAAAAAACTTTCATAAATCAAGGTTCTTGTATAGTACAAATGAGAATATTGTAAATTTACTTTAAAAACACCCCGTGATATGCATTGTATCTACAACAACGAGAGCAATAAGACCTGGAGAAGTAGAAGGTGAAGATTATTACTATATTTCAGTAGAGGAACATATGCAATTGAGGAATGAAGGTCAAATATTTGAGGAAGTTTATCTTGGTACAACAAAATATTCACATTGTAAGAGTGAGTTAAACAACTAAATCTGGTGGTCTTGGGATATTAGAAACTAATCCAGAAGGAATGAGACAAATTATTAAACATCTGAGCAGGGTTAAGATTTTATCATTCGGTTTTGATGTTGATGAGGAAACTCAACGCAAATGTATGAAAAGCAGAGATACAAGTATTAGTGAAGAAGAAATTACAACTCGTGTTAATGTTAATAAAGAATTTGATGAAATATTGAAAGAAAAGGATTTATTTGAACACACCTACTTTAATAATGAAGAAAAGGAAAATTTCCATGTTGATCTTTTAAATTCATTAAATGATATTTTCCAATAAATAAATGGATGCGAAAGAAAGAGCAAGAAGATTTAAGAAGCATCAAGAGTTGGTTTCAAAAGTTGTAAAACAACAGGAAGACAAAGAAGAAACGCAGACAGAAACTAACGGGTGAAGAAGCATTTGAAAGAAAACAAGATAAATTTTTTAAACCACTTTTAAAAACTTCCCAAGAAAAAATTATAGATGTTTCCACAGTTCCCACAATAGAATCTTCTTCTTTCGGCTGCTCCCGTTAGGGGTGGCCACAGCGGATCAACCGTCTCCATTTCGCTCTATCCTCCACATCTTCCATTGTCACTCCAACCACCCGCATGTCCGCCCTCACTGCATCCACGAACCTCTTCTTTGGCCTTCCTCTTCTCCTCCTGCCTGGCGGCTCCATCCTCAGCATCCTTCTCCCGATATACTCCGCTTCCCTCCTGTGCACATGTCCAAACCATCTCAATCTTGCCTCTCTCACTTTGTCTCCAAACCGTCCTACCTGCGCTGTCCCTCTAATATACTCATTCCTTATCCTGTCCATCCTCGTCACTCCCAACGAGAATCGCAGCATCTTTAACTCTGCCACCTCCAGCTCCGCTTCCTGTCTTTTTGTTAGTGCCACCGCCTCCAAACCATACAACATAGCTGGTCTCACTACCGTCTTATATACTTTCCCCTTCACTCTTGCAGCTACCGTTCAGTCACAAATCACTCCTGCAACTCTTATCCACCCACTCCATTCTGCCTGCACTCTCGTTTTCACTTCTCTACCACACTCTCCGTTACTTTAGACAGTTGATCCCAAGTATTTTAACCCATCCACCTTCCCCACCTCAACTCCTTGCAACCGCACCATACCACCACCCTCCCTCTCATTTACGCACATGTACTCCGTCTTACTCCTACTGACTATCATTCCCCTTCTCTCCAGTGCGTACCTCCACCTCTCGAGGCTCGCCTCAGCCTGCTCCCTACTCTCTCTGCAGATCATGATGTAATCTGTGAACATCATAGTCCATGGAGACTCCAGTCTGATCTCGTCCATCAACCTGTCCATCACCATTGCAAACAGGAAAGGGCTCAGAGTCGATCCTTGGTGCAATCCCACTTTTACCTTCAACTGGTCCGTCATTCCTATCGCACACCTCACCGCTGTAACACTGTCCTCATACATATCCTGCACCACCCTCACATACTTCTCCACCACTCCCGACTTCCTCATACAATGCCATGACTCCTCTCTTGGCACCCTATCATAAGCTTTCTCTAAATCCACAAACACACAATGTAACTCCTTCTGGCCTTCCCTATACTGCTCCATCAACATTCTCAAAGCAAACATCGCATCAGTGGTGCTCTTTCCTGGCATAAACCCATATTGCTGCTCACAAATCATCACCTCTCCTCTCAACCGAGCTTCCACTACTCTTTCCCACAACTTCATGGTGTGGCTTAACAACTTTATCCCTCTGTAATTACCACTGCTCTGCACATCACCCTTGTTCTTGAAAATCGGAACCAGTACACTGAACCTCCACTCCTCCGGCATTCTCTCACTTTCCAAGATTTTATTAAACAATCTGGTTAACAACCCCACTGCCATCTCTCCAAAGCACTTCCATGCCTCCACTGGTATATCATCTGGGCCAACCGCCTTTCCACTTTTCATCCTCTTCATCCTTACTGATCCACCCCACTTCCTGATATATATTCTCTCTCTCTCTCTCTCTCTCTCTCTCTCTCTCTCTCTCTCTCTCTCTCTCTCTCTCTCTCTCTCTCTCTATCTCTCTCTCTCTCTCTCTCTCTCTCTCTCTCTCTCTCTCTCTCTCTCTCTCTCTCTCTCTCTCTCTCTCTCTCTCTCTCTCTCTCTCTCTCTCTCTCTCTCTCTCTCTCTCTCTCTCTCTCTCTCTCTCTCTCTCTCTCTCTCTCTCTCTCTCTCTCTCTCTCTCTCTCTCTCTCTCTCTCTCTCTCTCTCTCTCTCTCTCTCTCTCTCTCTCTCTCTCTCTCTCTCTCTCTCTCTCTCTCTCTCTCTCTCTCTCTCTCTCTCTCTCTCTCTCTCTCTCTCTCTTTCTCTCTCTCTCTCTCTCTCTCTCTCTCTCTCTCTCATTTTCTTCATTCATCAGCTCCTCAAAGTACTCCATCCACCTTCTCAACACACTCTCCTCGCTCGTCAGCACATTCCCATTTGCGTCCTTTATCACCCTAACCTGCAGCACATCCTTCCCAGCTCGGTCCCTCTGTCTTGCCAATCGGTATAAATCCTTTTCCCCTTCTTTTGTATCCAACTTCTCATACAGCTCGTCATATGCCTTTTTCTTAGCCTTTGCCACCTCCCTCTTTGCCTTTCGCCGCCACTCCTTGTACTCCTGCCGACTTTCTTCATCTCTCTGACTATCCCACTTCTTTTTCACCAACCCCTTCTTCCTTATACTTTCCTGCACTTCCTCGTTCCACCACCAAGTCTCCTTATCTTCCTTTCTCTGTCCAGATGTCACACCAAGTACCTTCCTAGCTATCTCCCTCACCACTTCTGCTGTAGTTGCCCAATCATCCCACCCATTTTTACCACCATCCAACACCTGTCTCGCCTCCTCCCTAAATTCCACGCAACAGTCTTCCTCCTTCAGCTTCCACTATCTGGTCCTTGGTTCAGCCCTCACTCTCTTCCTCAACCTCACCTCCAAAATCATCCTACAGACCACCAATCGATGCTGTCGAGCTACACTCTCCCCTGCCACCACCTTACAGTCTCTAATCTCTTTCAGGTTGCATCTCCTGCTTAAGATGTAATCCACCTGTGTGCACTTTCCTCCACTCTTGTATGTCACCCTGTGTTCCTCCTTCTTCTTGAAATACATATTTACCACTGCCATTTCCATTCTTTTTGCAAACTCTACCACCATTTGCCCTTCCACATTTCTCTTGTTGAGACCGTACCTACCCATCACCTCCTCATCCTCTTTATTCCCTTCCCCAACATGCCCATTGAAATCTGCTCCAATCACCACTCTTTCATCCTTGGATACACTCTCCACCACTTCATCTAACTCACTCCAGAAATATTCTTTATACTCCATCTCACACCCCATATGCAGGGCATATGCACAGATGACATTCATCATCACCCCTTCAATTTCCAACTTCACACTCATCACTCGGTCAGACACTCTCCTCACCTCCAATACCCTCTTGACATAATCTTCCTTCAGGATTACCCCGACACCATTTCTCCTCCCATCCACACCATGGTAGTACAGTTTGAAACCACCTCCAATGCTCCTCGCCTTACTCCCCATCCACTTGGTCTCTTGTACACACAGTATGTCCACCTTTCTTCTCTCCATCATATCAGCCAACTCTCGCCCTTTGCCAGTCATAGTCCCAACATTCAGAGTTCCAACTCTCACCTCCACACTTCTACTCTTCCCCCTCTCCCACTGCCACCGGACTCGCCTTCCCCATCTTCTTCTCCTCCTTCGCCCAGCAGTCGCACAATTTCCACTGGTACCCTGCTGACCACCGTACCGGTGGCGGTCGTTGGTAACCCGGGCCTCGACCGATCTGGTATGGAAATTCGTTTTGTTGTCCGCATAATGATTTGGCATGAGTTTTTACGCCGGATGCCCTTTCTGACGCAACCCTGGTCGCCTCTTACGACACACAGGGATAAGGTACACCTATTCTAACCGGGGCATACACCGGGCCCAGTACACTGGTACTCAGTTCCCCCAATAGAATATACTCCTAAAAAACTTCAAATGTTAAAAGATTTCAGTCAAATGACGGAGGAAGAATTAGAGCATGTAGGAGAATTAGAATATGACGATGAAGGATTATTTCAACAACTGGAAGAGATTAATCAACCCCCTGATTATGTTGTGAATGCTCTTCAAAACAATGAATATTCAGCGGATTCAAAAACCAAAGCAGGACTTATTCCAACAGAACAACCAGCAATTAAATATTTCATCTTGTTCAAGAAAAGGTATTGATATTTAATGATGAATTAAAGTTCTTGAGTTCTGCTCAATCTCCTGTTAAACTAACTCCGAGATTGTTTCTTCTCACAAAAGATGGAAGACAAGGTTCAACAGTGAGGGATGAATCAAAGTATTTTGATCAACTATTGGACATGGAAAATAAGGATGATGGAGTATATATTGATCTGCTGTACTCTCTTAATTATAGGGTTAGTCTTTCTGGTAAAAGTAAGAAGAATGAGAAGTGGAAACACATTATTCAGGCTTGAAGTATCCTTGGTTCAGGTGTTAGTTTTCTTCCAAATGACCCCTCACAATTAGTTCATAGACTGTTATTACTGTTCGGTAGTAAGAAGGCTGGAAATAACAATTGTTTTAATGAAACATCAGCCATTTTAGACCAGTTGATGAACATGAAAATAATTAATAAATGTCAATACAAAGACATTTTATCTCATTTTAAATAAGATGAGAAGCACAATCCTTAGTTTTAATTTCACAACAAGCGACCACACATCTTCATTCCCATACCCACTACAACTTGACACAACAAAAGAATATGAGGTGTCTTTATTGTCCATGGAAACTTATGATACCTTATTTAATATAACCGAGAAAAATGACAAGTTTAGTTATAATCCGGGAAGTGGATACAAAACGATAACAGTTTCACCCGGAGCATAGGAGATTTCTCAAATATCTTCCGAAATTGTTCGTCTTATGAAAGAACAGGGTGATGAACCAAAAAATGTTGTTATAGATATTCAAAAACATATTTCAAAATCAACGATTAAACTTATAAATAACTACAAGGTTGATTTCACAATTGATAATTCATTTAGAGAGTTATTGGGTTTCTCCTCAAAAATATTGAAACGAATGGGACGTTTTACAGTGATAATGTCATTCAAATATCCTCAGGAATAAATTCGGTATTAAATCACTGTGATTTGATTGATGGTGATTATAATGATGGAATCAGAACAAATACAATATTTTCATTCAGCACATGCTCAACCCCAATTGGTTATAAATTCAATATGGAACCCAAAAATCTGATTTTTTGTTTGATGTATCAGGAAAAACCATATACAGAGTAAATTTTAGGATAACCGACCAAGATAATCACATGATTTCTTTTAATGGAGAAATTATATCAATCAGAATTCACCTACGTGAATTTTTCCAATAAATAAATACGATGGTTATTGTGAGGAAACACGAGTTGGGAAAATCTAAAATAATTACAGGGGATGGGATGTTCCTTTCCCCATACTACAAGGGTGAAGGTATGTATCTTGGTAGAGGATACTATAAACCTAAGAGACAAAGGGGTGTCAGACATCAATTTAGAGGAGATGGGATAATTGATACTCTAATGGGTATAGGTTCAACTATCCTTAAACATAAAGACCTAATTGGTTCAACTGCTTCTGCTGTGGGAAATGTAGCGGGTGCTATAAAGAGTATAAAAGATGCCCAAAAGGAATCTCATAAATTACAAGCAATAAAAGAAATTAAGAAAGGCAAAACTCAGCTGTCTCCCCAAGAACGACAGAAAATAATTCAAATACTTGGGTCAGGGTTTCAAAAGTTTTAAAATCTTTTTTCCTAAATAAATACAAGTATGGAAGCAATTGATAGTATCTATGATTTGGATGATACCATTGTCATCTCAAACTACACTAAAAAAGAAGATTACTTCAAGGTAAATGCAATAACTGGAACAGACTGGAATGCAAATGGAACAAAAAGTTTTGAAATAAATAATCAACAAACTTATTTGAATCTATCCAAAAGTTTCTTTTTGTGTAAATTTACATTCACTAAGGCTGGGAATAACACAAACACTACACTCGTAAACGATTTCTTCTGGAAAATGTTTGATAGTGTTCGTTTGTACATTGGAACACAAGAAGTTGAAGTGGTTGATTGTCTCTGCTGCATCTGAAATGATGAAATTTACACTATATTCATTTGGTGATAGAATGGGAAAGGGGCCGGTCAAAGGTTTTATTCCTGATATGTCAACGGGAACAAACACAGACCCTGGATATAGTCAAAGGAAAAGAATGTATAATTATGATTCAAAAGCAGGTAATAGTTTTACTGTGGCAGTTCCTCTTAAAGGTATATTTGGATTTTGTGATCATGATAAAGTTCTGTATGGTCTTAAAATTAGATTTCAACTACAAAGGAATGATAATGAAAATAGATTACTTTTTGGTGTTGGTAATGCTTTTGGTAATCAGAATAAATTTGTAATTGATGAAATGAGTTGGTATATTAGTGAATATACTCCTAATCTTAAAATAGAAGAGATGTTGGATAGAAGACTTAACTCAAAGAAATCACTCAATGTATCATACCTTAAAAGAAGATGTCAACATGTTAAACTGAACCATACCACTTACATGTGGAATTTGGGTGTTCTGGAAGGAAAGCCATGATATCTGTGGATCATTTTTTTTAAACCAGATGGTGATACTGCTACTGATAAGAATAATGCATTGAGTGATAATGCGAAGGTGAAACAACTTCGTGTTTCTCTCGATGGAACATTTTATCCACGAGATAGATTGGAAATTAATTGGGAGAAAAATGATTATGCTGATGCATACAAGTCTTACCAAAAGGTGTGTGAAAGCAATGGAAATAAAGAACCTATTTTGGATATGACAGCATTTAAAAGTTTGTATATAATCTATGCGTTTGACCTGAGTGCTCAAAAGGAAACTATAAAGTCTAATTGAGTGGATACTTCCCTATACATTGAAAGAGAAGAGAGTAAAGAAGTTGATACATAATATTTGCTTTTGGAAGAAACAGAATTACAGATTAATGCATATAATTGTGTTATGATAAGTCTCACGTAATTTTTTTTGTTAAATAAATGAGTGGTACAGTATCAACTGGGGTATATGTTAATCAAATCAATCTTCATAAACTATCCTCTTGTATTCAAAATCAAAAGCCTTGTATGATTAACGTCAATACAATTCAGAGAAAAGGAGCAGTAAGAATTGATGTTTTGCTCACAAGAGAACAAGTGAAAATCTTGAATGATACTGGTTCACGTAAAATTCAAATGTCAAAACCAATGTTGAAGAAATATTCAATAAGAGAGACGAATGGAGGATTTCTCCCATTTCTAATTCCTTTATTTTCTGGTTTAAGTGCGGCTGGAGCATTGACGGATGGTATTTCAGCAGCGGTGAAAATTGCCAACGAAAGGAAGACTCAACTCCGGGCTCAAAAAGAATTGGAAAGACATAACAAAGAGTTGGAGAAACAAATTGATGGAAGTGGTGTAATTGTAGATTTTGCTGAAAAACTTGAAAGTCTGCCTGATAAAGCAAGATTGTTAGTTGAAGATATACTTTCTTCTTTCGCACAAGCAGGTGTAAAATTAACTAAAAGGGGTAATGGATTACATCTATCTAATAAATAAATGAGCATTTATGAGTGGTTTAAAGAATTTGGAAAGAATACAACATCAAATTTAGAACTTATCAAACATTGTAAGAAATTAACAATTCATAATGTGGTTATTTGTATGAGAGATGAATTAACAAACGTGTCTAAACATACAAAGAATATTATTATGAACTTAGAAGATAATAATGGGAACGATTCTCATTGGGTTTGTATTTTTAATAGTCAAGACAAATATTATTTTGATAGTTTTGGTCTTCCACCACCTGTTGAAGTAATAAAATTCTTACAGAATTGTGTTTATCAAACATTTCAAGTCCAATAATTAAATTCCAAGTGTTGTAGTCAATTATGTCTGTATGTGTTATTTCAACTCAACAAAAATAAATTTTTTAATGACTATTTGTAATCTAATATAAATGACATGTTGGAAAAGATGGTTCTATCTTTGGTGTATCCCAAGAACTGGATATTGATTTATCAAATTATTACACAAAGGCACAGGCTGAACGACAAATATAGTATAGCAAAAAATATTAATATGAAAAATGCTTATAAATTAATAAATTATCCAAGCCCGACTGACACAAATGACTTGGTGAGATTAAGTGATTTATCACAATATATATCCTTAAATAAAACGGCTGTGTATTCTAAAGATACAGAAGTGTTGATTTTATCTCCGGGTCATACAGAATTCACAGTTCCAATTAAAATAAAATTTTATTAAGAAGGGCGTATCGTTTGTATGAGAATAGAACAATGGGGATATAATATGATTGATTTAGGGTATAATTGGTCATTTAAAATTAACCTAGAAGACCTGGAACAATTAAATGAGTTTCTTAAGGAAGATTATTATCCACTTGGTGCCGAGAATGAGTTTTGTGGAAGCACGATTAGCAAACAACAAATAAAATAGTTTAACTAGAACTGCCACTTTATAACTGCTGGCAGTGATGACCGGGTACCCAGTCCGTCCGCCTTTGATACAACATGGGACTTTCTGCAGATGACAGTCGCAAAGTTTCGCATTCATGGGGAAAGTGGTTCCAGAAAAAACATTATTGAAGAGTGATGCAAACAGAGGCCTGCTTCGATATGGTGTGGGACTGAAGAGCTGCGAACCGGGCAGCAAAAAGCGTTCAATTTCCTTATTACTGGCGAACAGATTCAGATAATTAAATAATTCTGGCTGCCAAACCGTGTGACCGATCAGGTTGAAATTTTAAACTTTTGTTTCTCATGTCGGCTAAATTAGAAATTTGAAGTTTCGTATATATAGAAGCAGTGGTTCCAGAGTAAACATTAATTAATATTTATCCTTCAATCCAAGATGGCGGCCAAACCATGTGACTTGTGATGTCATAATTTTCACCACATGTGCAAACACAATCGTAGACGATAAGTGCAAATTTTCGCTTCGCTAGGTTAAGCAGTTCCAGAGAAAACATTATTTAATATTTTTCTTAAAACCAACATGGCTGCCAAACCCTGGGCCCGATCCCGTTGAAATTTCAAACCCTCATTCCGCATGACTGTTGCACCATAAAGGTGATGTTTCACATTTATTGATGCAGTAGTACCAGAGTAAACATTAATTAATATTTTTCCTTCAATCCAATATGGCTGCCAAACGTTGCATCGTACCTCAAAAGGGGGTGGGAACTTTTTATTCGTCATGGAGAGGCGGTCATAGTGGTCGAGTTTCGCCTGGATCTGTTCAGTCGTTTCAGAGAAAAAGACGTTTGAAGATATTGTTTTTCAATCCAAGATGGCTGACGAATCATGTGACCTATGACATCAGAAATTTATATTCTGCTTCCAACTGGGTATTGGAACACGTTTGTGAAGTTTCGTGTTAATCGGTAAAGGTGCGTTTTTCTATCCAAGATGGCCGCCAAACCATGTGACGTGTGACGTCATAATTTTTATCATGCGTGCATACTGCCCTCTCGATGATAATTACAAATTTTCGATTCGTTTGGTTAAGCGGTTCCAGAGAAAACATTATTTAATATTTTTCTTAAATCCAAGATGGCGGCCAAACCATGTGACTTATCAATTCGAAATTAACAAACTTATATCGCCTTACTCTCCCGAATATAGTTCTGAAATCTCCCCTTCAGTGGACCAGCGCTTTTGGAGAAGAAGATGTTTGAAGGTTTTAGGGTTTTTTCAAGATGGCCGCCAAACCATGTGACCGATCAAGAAGAAATTAACAAACTTGAGAAAGGATCTCATGGGGAATATATCTGTGAAGTTTCGTCTTGATCTGTCTTGCCCTTCTGGAGAAGAAGATTTTTAAAATTTATTCATTTTCAATCCAAGATGGCTGCCGAACCTTGTGACCTATGATATCATAAATTTAAATTCTGCTTTCCATCGTCGACCCGAACAAGTGTGTGAAGTTTCGTGAAAATCGGATAAGGTCTATTTTTCTATCCAAGATGGCCACCAAACCATGTGACTTCTGAGGTAAAATTTTTTTACCATGTATGCAGACTTGAGGGAGGAAGGCACTTGCAAATTTTCGCTTCGATGGCTTATGAAATTCCAGAGAAAACATTATTTAATATTTTTCTTAAATCCAACATGGCGGCCAAACCATGTGACCTATCACTTCAAAATTAACAAACTTGCATCGCATACATGTCCCGAATATAGTTGTGAAATCTCGCCTTCATGGGACCAGCGATTCTGGAGAAGAAGATGTTTGAAGGTTTTAGGGTTTTTTCAAGATGGCCGCCAAACCATGTGACGTATCAACAACAAATTAACAAACTTGAAAGAGGACATCACGAGGAATGTACCTGTAAAGTTTCGCCTTAATCTGTCCAGCCCTTCTGGAGAAGAAGATTTTTAAAAAAAAACACTAAAAAACAAGAAGACGCCCATATTACGTCATCGAAGACGCAAAGAATAACATTTTTGTCGATGAATTTTGCTGTAGATGACGCTCAAAATTTTTCAGATTTTTCCTATATGGCGTTCTACTTGACGAATTTTCACCGGTATATCGCTTCACCTATGACGTCACGAAAAATCACACGTGTTCCCCATAGGAAGCTTAGTAAAATGTATCAAACGAAAAATTTTTCCATTGCACGGTTTCCGAGATACAGATGTCCAAAGTTTATCGCTTTTTTCAAGATGGCGACCGTACCACGTGACCAATGACGTCATAATTATAACGTAATTGTGCTATCAAAAAAGATACACACTATGGTGAAAACTTCCTGTCGATCGGACTTAGTATTCCAGAGAAAATGATTTTTAAAGCGAAAAAGGGTGCAAAATGCCGGCGGAAAAATAATAATAATAACTAGAACTGCCACTTTATAACTGCTGGCAGTGATGACCGGGTACCCAGTCCGTCCGCCTTTGACACAACTGACACAACGTGAGACTTAAATCATAGTCGCAAAGTTTCGCATTTATCGGATAAGCGGTGCCAGAGAAAACATTATTTAATGGTGATACAAACACAGGTCTGCTTCGAGACGGCGCGGAACAGACGAGTTACGAACCGGGCAGCACAAAGCGTTCAATTTCCTTATTACTGGCGACCAGATTCAAATAATTAAATAATTCTGGCTGCCAAACCACACGGACGATCAGGTTGAAATTTTAAACTTTTGTTTCCCATGTAGCCTAAATTATAAATATGAAGTTTCGCATATATAGAAGTAGTGGTTCCAGAGTAAACATGAATTAATATTTATCCTTCAATCTAAGATGGCGGCCAAACCATGTGACTTGTGACCTCATAATTTTTACCATGTATGCAGATATCATGGAGGATGACAGACGCAAATTTTCGCTTCGATAGGTTAAGCAGTTCCAGAGAAAACATTATTTAATATTTTTCTTAAATTCAACATGGCTGCCAAACCATGTGACCTATCAATTAGAAATTAACAAACTTGTATTCCCTACTCATGTGCAATAGGGTTGTGAAGTTTCCCCTTGATCAGATCAGGTGTTCTGGAGAAGAAGATGTTTGAAGGTTTTAAGGTAAATTCAAGATGGCCGCCAAACCATGTGACCAATCAAGAACAAATTAACAAACTTGAGAAAGGACCTCATGGGGAATATATGTGTGAAGTTTCGGCTTAATCTGTCTTGCCTTTCTGGAGAAGAAGATTTTTAAAATTTATTCATTTTCAATCCAAGATGGCTGACGAACCATGTGACCTATGACATCAGAAATTTATATTCTGCTTCCAACTGGGTATTGGAACAAGTTTGTAAAGTTTCGTGTTAATCGGTAAAGGTGCGTTTTTCTATCCAAGATGGCCGCCAAACCATGTGACGTGTGATGTCATAATTTTTACCATGCGTGCATACACGATGGTAGATGATAATTACAAATTTTCGATTCGTTTGGTTCAGCGGTTCCAGAGAAAACATTATTTAATATTTTCTTAAATCCAAGATGGCGGCCAAACCGTCTAACGTATCAATTCGAAATTAACAAACTTATATCGCCTACGTGTCCCGAATATAGTTCTGAAATCTCCCCTTCATCCGACCAGCGCTTCTGGAGAAGAAGATGTTTGAAGGTTTTAGGGTTTTTTCAAGATGGCCGCCGAACCATGTGACCGATCAAGAACAAATTAACAAACTTGAGAAAGGACCTCATGAGGAATATATGTGTGAAGTTTCGTCTTCATCTGTCTTGCCCTTCTGGAGAAGAAGATTTTTAAAATTTATTCATTTTCAATCCAAGATGGCTGCCGAACCTTGTGACCTATGATATCATAAATTTAAATTCTGCTTTCGATCGTCGACCCGAACAAGTCTGTCGATTTTCGTGTAAATCGGATAAAGTCTATTTTTCTATCCAAGATGGCCGCCAAACCATGTGACTTCTGAGGTAAAACGTTTTTACCATGTATGCAGACTTGAGGCGAGAAGGCACTTGCAAATTTTCGCTTCGATGGCTTATGAAATTCCAGAGAAAACATTATTTAATATTTTTCTTAAATCCAACATGGCGGCCAAACCATGTGACCTATCACTTCAAAATTAACAAACTTGCATCGCATACATGTCACGAATATAGTGCTGAAATCTCGCCTTGATTGGACCAGCGCTTCTGGAGAAGAAGATGTTTGAAGGTTTTAGGGTTTTTTCAAGATGGCCGCCAAACCATGTGACGTATCAACAACAAATTAACAAACTTGAAAGAGGACCTCAGGGTGAATGTACCTGCAAAGTTTCGCACTTAATCTGTCCAGCCCTTCTGGAGAAGAAGATTTTTTTAAAAAAACACTATAAAACAAGATGGCGGCCGAATTACATCATCGATGACGTCAAGAAAAACATTTTCGTCAGTTATTTTAGGCGTAGATGATGCTCAGAATTTTTCAGATTTTTCCTATACGGCGTTCTACTTGACGAATTTTCACTGGTATATCGCTTCACCTATGACGTCACGAAAAATCACACGTATTCCCGATAGTGAGTTTAGTAAAATGTATTAAACGAAAAATTTTTCCATTGCACGGTTTCCGAGATACAGAGGTCCAAAGTTTATCGTTTTTTTCAAGATGGCGCCCGCACCACGTGACCAATGACGTCATAATTATAACGTGATTGTGCTATCAAAAAAGATACATACTACGGTGAAAATTTCGTGTCGATCGGACTTTGCGTTCCTGAGAAAATGATTTTTAAAGCGAAAACAGGCCGCAAAATGCCGGCGGAAAAATAATAATAATAATAATAATAATAATAACTAGAACTGCCACTTTATAACTGCTGGCAGTGATGACCGGGTACCCAGTCCGTCCGCCTTTGACACAACTGACACAACGTGAGACTTAAATCATAGTCGCAAAGTTTCGCATTTATCGGATAAGCGGTGCCAGAGAAAACATTAGTTAATGGTGATACAAACACAGGCCTGCTTCGAGACGGCGCGGAACAGACGAGTTACGAACCGGGCAGCACAAAGCGTTCAATTTCCTTATTACTGGCGACCAGTTTCAAATAATTAAATAATTCTGGCTGCCAAACCACACGGCCGATCAGGTTGAAATTTTAAACTTTTGTTTCCCATGTAGCCTAAATTATAAATATGAAGTTTCGCATATATAGAAGTAGTGGTTCCAGAGTAAACATGAATTAATATTTATCCTTCAATCTAAGATGGCGGCCAAACCATGTGACTTGTGACCTCATAATTTTTTACCATGTATGCAGATATCATGGAGGATGACAGACGCAAATTTTCGCTTCGATAGGTTAAGCAGTTCCAGAGAAAACATTATTTAATATTTTTCTTAAATTCAACATGGCTGCCAAACCATGTGACCTATCAATTAGAAATTAACAAACTTGTATTCCCTACTCATGCGCAATAGGGGTGTGAAGTTTCCCCTTGATCAGATCAGGTGTTCTGGAGAAGAAGATGTTTGAAGGTTTTAAGGTAAATTCAAGATGGCCGCCAAACCATGTGACCAATCAAGAACAAATTAACAAACTTGAGAAAGGACGTCATGGGGAATATATGTGTGAAGTTTCGGCTTAATCTGTCTTGCCTTTCTGGAGAAGAAGATTTTTAAAATTTATTCATTTTCAATCCAAGATGGCTGACGAACCATGTGACCTATGACATCAGAAATTTATATTCTGCTTCCAACTGGGTATTGGAACACGTTTGTAAAGTTTCGTGTTAATCGGTAAAGGTGCGTTTTTCTATCCAAGATGGCCGCCAAACCATGTGACGTGTGATGTCATAATTTTTACCATGCGTGCAGACACGATGGTAGATGATAATTACAAATTTTCGATTCGTTTGGTTCAGCAGTTCCAGAGAAAACATTATTTAATATTTTTCTTAAATCCAAGATGGCGGCCAAACCGTCTAACGTATCAATTCGAAATTAACAAACTTATATCGCCTACGTGTCCCGAATATAGTTCTGAAATCTCCCCTTCATCCGACCAGCGCTTCTGGAGAAGAAGATGTTTGAACGTTTTAGGGTTTTTTCAAGATGGCCGCCGAACCATGTGACCGATCAAGAACAAATTAACAAACTTGAGAAAGGACCTCATGGGGAATATATGTGTGAAGTTTCGTCTTCATCTGTCTTGCCCTTCTGGAGAAGAAGATTTTTAAAATTTATTCATTTTCAATCCAAGATGGCTGCCGAACCTTGTGACCTGTGATATCATAAATTTAAATTCTGCTTTCCATCGTCGACCCGAACAAGTGTGTGAAGTTTCGTGTAAATCGGATAAAGTCGATTTTTCTATCCAAGATGGCCGCCAAACCATGTGACTTCTGAGGTAAAATTTTTTTACCATGTATGCAGACTTGAGGGAGGAAGGCACTTGCAAATTTTCGCTTTGATGGCTTATGAAATACCAGAGAAAACATTATTTAATATTTTTCTTAAATCCAACATGGCGGCCAAATCATGTGACCTATCACTTTGAAATTAACAAACTTGCATCGCATACATGTCACGAATATAGTTCTGAAATCTCGCCTTCATTGGACCAGCGCTTCTGGAGAAGAAGATGTTTGAAGGTTTTAAGGTTTTTTCAAGATGGCCGCCAAACCATGTGACGTATCAACAACAAATTAACAAACTTGAAAGAGGACCTCAGGGGGAATGTGCCTGTAAAGTTTCGCCTCAATCTGCACAGCCGTTCTGGAGAAGAAGATTTTTTTAAAAAAACACAAAAAAACAAGATGGCGGCCGAATTACGTCATTGATGACGTCAAAATATTTTTTTTCTACGATGAATTTTTGTGTAGATGATGCTCAAGAAATTTCAAATTTTTGCCATGTGGCGTTCTACTTGACGAATTTTTACTGGGATACCTCTTCACTGATGACGTCACGAAAAATCACACGTATACCCGAGAGGGAGCTTGTTCAAATGTATCAAGCGAAATTTTTTTACACTAGAAGGTTTCCGAGATACAGAGGTCCAAAGTTGATCTGTTTTTTCAAGATGGCGCCCGTATCACGTGACCTATGACGTCATAATTATCAATTTTGTATGCTATCAAAAATGATACATATGTGGTGAAAATTTTGTGTCGATTGGTCTTACCATTTCTGAGAAAATGGCATTTAAAGCGAAAAAAATTGGAAATTTTGCAAATTTACGGCGGAAGAAAAATAATAATAACTAGAACTGCCACTTTATAACTGCTGGCAGTGATGACCGGGTACCCAGTCCGTCCGCCTTTGACACAACTGACACAACGTGAGACTTAAATCGTAGTCGCAAAGTTTCGCATTTATCGGATAAGCGGTGCCAGAGAAAACATTATTTAATGGTGATACAAACACAGGCCTGCTTCGAGACGGCGCGGAACAGACGAGTTACGAACCGGGCAGCACAAAGCGTTCAATTTCCTTATTACTGGCGACCAGATTCAAATAATTAAATAATTCTGGCTGCCAAACCACACGGCCGATCAGGTTGAAATTTTAAACTTTTGTTTCCCATGTAGCCTAAATTATAAATATGAAGTTTCGCATATATAGAAGTAGTGGTTCCAGAGTAAACATGAATTAATATTTATCCTTCAATCTAAGATGGCGGCCAAACCATGTGACTTGTGACCTCATAATTTTTACCATGTATGCAGATGTCATGGAGGATGACAGACGCATATTTTCGCTTCGATAGGTTAAGCAGTTCCAGAGAAAACATTATTTAATATTTTTCTTAAATTCAACATGGCTGCCAAACCATGTGACCTATCAATTAGAAATTAACAAACTTGTATTCCCTACTCATGTGCAATAGGGGTGTGAAGTTTCCCCTTGATCAGATCAGGTGTTCTGGAGAAGAAGATGTTTGAATGTTTTAAGGTAAATTCAAGATGGCCGCCAAACAATGTGACCAATCAAGAACAAATTAACAAACTTGAGAAAGGACCTCATGGGGAATATATGTGTGAAGTTTCGGCTTAATCTGTCTTGCCTTTCTGGAGAAGAAGATTTTTAAAATTTATTCATTTTCAATCCAAGATGGCTGACGAACCATGTGACCTATGACATCAGAAATTTATATTCTGCTTCCAACTGGGTATTGGAACACGTTTGTAAAGTTTCGTGTTAATCGGTAAAGGTGCGTTTTTCTATCCAAGATGGCCGCCAAACCATGTGACGTGTGATGTCATAATTTTTGCCATGCGTGCATACACGATGGTCGATGATAATTACAAATTTTCGATTCGTTTGGTTCAGCGGTTCCAGAGAAAACATTATTTAATATTTTTCTTAAATCCAAGATGGCGGCCAAACCGTCTAACGTATCAATTCGAAATTAACAAACTTATATCGCCTACGTGTCCCGAATATAGTTCTGAAATCTCCCCTTCATCCGACCAGCGCTTCTGGAGAAGAAGATGTTTGAAGGTTTTTGGGTTTTTCAAGATGGCCGCCGAACCATGTGACCGATCAAGAACAAATTAACAAACTTGAGAAAGGACCTCATGGGGAATATATGTGTGAAGTTTCGTCTTCATCTGTCTTGCCCTTCTGGAGAAGAAGATTTTTAAAATTTATTCATTTTCAATCCAAGATGGCTGCCGAACCTTGTGACCTATGATATCATAAATTTAAAATCTGCTTTCCATCGTCGACCTGAACAAGTGTGTGAAGTTTCGTGTAAATCGGATAAAGTCTATTTTTCTATCCAAGATGGCCGCCAAACCATGTGACTTCTGAGGTAAAAATTTTTTACCATGTATGCAGACTTGAGGGAGGAAGGCACTTGCAAATTTTCGCTTTGATGGCTTATGAAATGCCAGAGAAAACATTATTTAATATTTTTCTTAAATCCAACATGGCGGCCAAACCATGTGACCTATCACTTTGAAATTAACAAACTTGCATCGCATACATGTCACGAATATAGTTCTGAAATCTCGCCTTCATTGGACCAGCGCTTCTGGAGAAGAAGATGTTTGAAGGTTTTAAGGTTTTTTTCAAGATGGCCGCCAAACCATGTGACGTATCAACAACAAATTAACAAACTTGAAAGAGGACCTCAGGGGGAATGTGCCTGTAAAGTTTCGCCTCAATCTGCACAGCCGTTCTGGAGAAGAAGATTTTTTTAAAAAAAACACAAAAAAACAAGATGGCGGCCGAATTACGTCACTGATGACGTCAAAATATTTTTTTTCTACGATGAATTTTTGTGTAGATGATGCTCAAGAAATTTCAAATTTTTGCCATGTGGCGTTCTACTTGACGAATTTTTACTGGGATACCTCTTCACTGATGACGTCACGAAAAATCACACGTATACCCGAGAGGGAGCTTGTTCAAATGTATCAAGCGAAATTTTTTTACACTAGAAGGTTTCCGAGATACAGAGGTCCAAAGTTGATCTGTTTTTTCAAGATGGCGCCCGTATCACGTGACCTATGACGTCATAATTATCAATTATGTATGCTATCAAAAAAGATACATATTTGGTGAAAATTTTGTGTCGATTGGTCTTACCATTTCTGAGAAAATGGCATTTAAAGCGAAAAAATTTGGAAATTTTGCAAATTTACGGCGGCAGAATAATAATAATAATGCGTAATAATAAACAGAAGAAAAACAATAGGGTACCCTGTACTCACAGGGTACCCTAACTAGAACTGCCACTTTATAACTGCTGGCAGTGATGACCGGGTACCCAGACGTGTCGGCCTTTGATACAACATGGGACTTTCTGCAGATGACAGTCGCAAAGTTTTGCATTGAAAGGATAAGCGGTGCCAGAGAAAACATTATTTAATAGTGATACAAACACAGGCCTGCTTCGAGACGGCACGGAACAGATGAGTTACGAACCGGGCAGCACAAAGCATTCAATTTCGTTATTACTGGCTTCCAGATTCAAATAATTAAATAATTCTGGCTCCCAAACCGCGTGACCGATCAGGTTGAAATTTTAAACTTTTATTTCGCATGTCACCTGAATTATAAATCTGAAGTTTCGCATATATAGAGGCAGCGGTTCCAGAGTAAACATTAATTAATATTTATCCTTCAATCCAAGATGGCGGCCAAACCATGTGACTTGTGATGTCATAATTTGCACCACGTGTGCAAACACGATGGTGGATGATAACTGCAAATTTTCGCTTCTCCAGGTTAAGCAGTTCCAGAGAAAACATTATTTAATATTTTCTTAAAACCAACATGGCTGCCAAACCCTGGGCCCGATCGCGTTGAAATTTCAAACCCTCATTCCGCATGAGCGTTCCACCATAAACTTGATGTTTCACATTTATTGATGCAGTAGTTCCAGAGTAAACATTAATTAATATTTTTCCTTCAATCCAATATGGCTGCCAAACGTTGCATCGTACCTCAAAAGGGGGTGGGAACTTTTATTCGTCATGGAGAGGCGGTCATAGTGGTGGAGTTTCGCCTGGATCTGTTCAGCCGTTTCAGAGAAAAAGACGTTTGAAGATATTGTTTTTCAATCCAAGATGGCTGACGAACCATGTGACCTATGACATCAGAAATGTATATTCTGCTTCCAACTGGGTATTGGAACACGTACGTGAAGTTTCGTGTTAATCGGTAAAGGTGCGTTTTTCAATCCAAGATGGCCGCCAAACCATGTGACGTGTGACATCATAATTTTTACCAAGCGTGCATACTGCCTGCTAGATGATAATTACAAATTTTCGATTCGTGCTTGGTTAAGCGGTTCCAGAGAAAACATTATTTAATATTTTTCTGAAATCCAAGATGGCGGCCAAACCATGTGACTTATCAATTCGAAATTAACAAACTTATATCGCCTTCCTGTCCCGAATATAGTTCTGAAATCTCCCCTTCATTGGGCCAACGCTTCTGGAGAAGAAGATGTTTGAAGGTTTTCGGGTTTTTTCAAGATGGCCGCCAAACCATGTGACCGATCAAAAACAAATTAACAAACTTGAGAAAGGACCTCATGGGGAATATATCTGTGAAGTTTCGTCTTCATCTGTCTTGCCCTTCTGGAGAAGAAGATTTTTAAAATTTATTCATTTTCAATCCAAGATGGCTGCCGAACCTTGTGACCGAGGATATCATGAATTTAAATTCTGCTTTCCATCGTCGACCCGAACAAGTGTGTGAAGTTTTGTGTAAATCGGATAAAGTCTATTTTTCTATCCAAGATGGCCGCCAAACCATGTGACTTCTGAGGTAAAAATTTTTACCATGTATGCAGACTTGAGCGAGGAAGGCACTTGCAAATTTTCGCTTCGATGGCTTATGAAATACCAGAGAAAACATTATTTAATATTTTTCTTAAATCCAACATGGCGGCCAAACCATGTGACCTATCACTTTGCAATTAACAAACTTGCATCGCATACATATCCCGAATATAGTTGTGAAATCTCGCCTTCATGGGACCAGCGCTTCTGGAGAAGATGTTTGAAGGTTTTAGGGTTTTTTCAAGATGGCCGCCAAACCATGTGACGTATCAACAACAAATTAACAAACTTGAAAGAGGACCTCAGGGGGAATGTGCGTGTAAAGTTTCGCCTTAATCTGCATAGCCGTTCTGGAGA